>NW_017305408.1:2055216-2063881 GCF_001594115.1 Trachymyrmex septentrionalis | reverse complement strand
ACGTAAATTATATACAAAACGCATATTTATGAATCTGGCAATAATACAACATTTGAAATATTTTCGAATTTTTGCCACATAACTTTGCCTTATTCATTGTAGGCTTCAACCTCACGTAGATACTAGAGCTAAACAAATAGCGGCCTGGAAGAGCCTGGTGCTTGAATACTATCGTATCACAAAACAGGCGGTCGTAGATGTGCGCGAGATTCACACAAATCCTCTATTTAATAATACGAGCATAAACAGTATCCTTACTCGTCACATCGAATGACAATTATTCTACCAATTTTGTCGTTATACTTAATGTAATACTCATCCCTGTCATATTGTATTACTGTTTTAAGCGATTTATTTACTGTCATTATTTATTAGTCACTTATTACAAAAATTTCCTAGCAAACACCAACAATAATATAACTCGTTACAATTTCCTATTTAACAATATAATTAATATAATATAACATATAATAGTTGTATTGTTGAATAGGAAATTAATTGAGTTATGTTACTATTAGGTGATGTATTCACTGGATTATTACTATAGTTTCCTAATAGCTAATGTATATTAATTAAAATAGTTATTGCTATCGAAAGCTCCTTAACAGTACAATAACAGGAAAATTACCATCCGAAGCTGTACTAGTAATATTGGAAGAATTAGGAAAATCAGGAAATGCGTCACCCCTAGATAAGACCAAGCAGAGATGGTTGGTTTATTGGCATACTTTAGAGGAATGGGGTGATATAATATACAATTGGGCACAGGAGAATGGCTTCACTGGCTCTGTGTGTACATTCTTCGAACTGACACAAGGGGAAGACACAAGTGAACAAGGTACATTGTACAATTTGTTTTTGCTCTATTTATCAGTATTATTAGAAATAACCATTAATAATCATATTGCTTATTTTAGAATTTCACGGTCTGGACACAGAAGTGCTAATCAGGTCACTGAAGACATTAGAAGCCGCAAGAAAGGCAGAGATTATCTCATTCGATGATAATCAAGGTGTTAAATTTTTCTAACGCTTGGAAAGTTTTTGTTATTCGTCGAATTATAGATATGTGTAAATGATATTTAATTAATAAGAGATGTAAAAAAACTATAACATTTCTCATAAATGCAAACATTTATTTAACACAATAATATACTTTTCTTTTTTTCTTACAAAAAAAAAGGCAAACCAAAATCGCTCAGATGCTAAACTAACATGAAGTACAAATGTGGGAAGGCTTGATGATATTGAATATGAAATTAATGTAGCCAGTTATATAGCTTTTAAGATCATTATATACGGTACATAGATTTATTCGAAATTAGAAAGCACAAAAATTGCGATGAAAATAACTTCCTGTGCCAAAGTCAAGGTGTTAAAATCAGAACGAACAAATTATATTAACTTAAAATGTATCTACACTTCCCTTATATAAATTAATACTTTTGCATTAAGTGTCAAACTTAAAAAGAGAATGATCATTCTATAAGCGTCTTAATTTAATTAAAAGTACTAATGGTGAATTCGATCACTTGTATTACACTTGATTAGTGGTCATTAAAAGCTATTTTATATAAAGCATCTAAATACAGTGGTATTAAATAATCTACTTTAACAATGAAATAATACATAAGTATATATAAATAACGTGATATTATTAAGTATAATATTATTAGTGACATTCCACTGTTTTATAATATTCACATATGCTTTTATATTTAACTTAGCTAATTTCATGTAGTAGTCTTTAATATGCACTAATCTAGTATAACGCAAGTGAATGAATTCTACAAGTTCCTACTAAAAGGCACTGTAATCACATCATTCTTATGAATTACTTCGCTTCGGAATTACAGTCTTTGGAAACAAAAAACTAGAACATTTCATTTTGTTTCAAAGTTAATATATTGCGATATATCTCTTATTCTCGAGTTTCAATGCAAAAAGAAAAGTACAAAAGCTAAACTGGAATTAAAAACTAATATATTTTATAAACATATATACAGCATACTTGCTTGACATTTTTTAATGAATGACAACGCGAAGTAATTAAAGATAAAACGACCATAGACATACTATTTTGTGGAATTTTCTTGAAAATTCGTCGCTTTATTTTTATTAAAGATTAGTTCGCGATTTTTTTTCAATTAAACTTTTAGAAAGCAAATTTGATGTTACATAGCGCATCGATTTCGCTATCGAGACCGAGAGAGAAAAACAGGAAGTGATGAGATACGATCGTAAATATGTTCCACTATAAATATGAACATGATCTAAATTGTTATTTACAAGACGATACAACTTCGCTTCGTTTAATTCTCTTTCCCTCTCAGCTCTAGAGGCGTCGTTATTTTCCTCTTGAATAGCAAAATATGTGGTTCTGAAATAATTCATTCGATTAGAAATCTTCAAAAGACACACAATATGCAAAAAATCAAACTAAAATTACATAAATATTATATTAATGTTATAATTTCGTACTCAATAATATAATTGTTATGTATAACATGTGTTATATTAATTTATATTGTTGAGTTGAAAATTATAATATTGATGTAATACATTACTGTTTGTGTTCTGTAGGAAACGTTAAGATCAAATTGAGTATATACCGGGATCATGAATCATATAGTGCACCCATCCTTGACTTTGTTGGATCCCAATAGCTCTCCATTCTTGCTCGGACAGCAAGTGAGTTCTTGGCACCAGCTTCACCATTTCTTTTGGTAAAACCACATGCCTATACAAAATTTAAAGAATAAAAATAGAAAATAGAAATAACAAATACATGAAAAAAGCAAAAATAAGAAATACAAGTATACAATAAGCTTTATTTATAATTTTTTAAATTCTAATATATATACACCCTTTGATAAAAGAAATTTATTAAATGCACAAGTCATTTTCTCGATAATAGTAACAGATACTTCGATGTGTAGAATTTTTTTATCACAAAGTGCATATTAGTTAAGAAGTAAAAAGATTTTTAAGTTTTTACAGACATTTATAAATTTATATCTAATAATAATAATTAACCCTCCATTTGTACTGCTTTTTTACTTTTGAAGCTTTCAAAAAATATGGAAAAATAAGAATTATTTTTTAACATTTCTATTACATTATCAAATAATTTTTACCAAGATATTTTAGGAAGAAAAAACCGACTTTTCTTTATTTCACAGAAATTTGAAAATGAAAAAAAATTTTCTCATATAAAAAAACAACTCAAATTAATAGAGAGTTAATAATACTTAAAACCAATAAAAATTACAAAATTACTTTTTAATTGTATTATAAAATTGGATGAAATTTCCATTCAATTTATATCATTCGTAAAAATCAGATATAAATAATAATTCTCGCAAAATACAATTTATATTTTGCGATTTTATAATTTTGCAATATTTGTTATCGAATTTTTATTTGATCCTTGCAATATAGCTTGGCCAGAAGAGAAATTTTGAGAGATGATTTTTCTATTATATATTATTACGTCTTTTTTTTTACGTACGTCATGTTTCCCGACATTTGTTTTTTTCCTACCGAGAAATTATTCGCGTTAAAATCATCGCGAGTCCTATCTCGCAGAGCAGAATGCTACAAAGATTCGTACAAATCCAAGCTGAATAAGCTTCCGAATCCGAAATGAAACATCGACAAACCGATCTTAAACGAGCAGTCTAGCTTTCCGAATCGACCATTTTAAACGCTTCGATTCCAAAGCCGGCATGATGAATGGAAGAAAAAAAGAATCGAGTGACAAGGGAGAGAAAAAGAAGCGTAAAGTTGAGCGCAGAAATTTCGCACGGACATTCCACGTTCCACGCAGAATCGCATAGAAATTGTATGAAAAGAAGACGCCATTATGTCGTACGATCAGGGGGCCTCACGTTTTGGGCAAGAGGCCTCGTGTGGGGCACTCGCAAAATAATTACTTACCTATATTCGAATTTATCGTCGTAGTACTTGTCGGAATAATAAATGTTGTGCGGCATCGCGTTCCTCGGATTCCGCGATGGTGTCAGCGGTAACAACTCCAATTCAGAAACGCTGGATTCGTTCGAACGACACGGTAAGCTCTCCGAGAAGCTTCCCTCGACCGCGTGCGTACGTACGCTGTCTAATTTGAAAGTTCCAACGGATGTGCCAGCACTGCCAGCCGAGCGAACCGAGCGAGCGGAATGGAGGCCGCGGGACGTGACGAGTCAAGAAAGGGTCTCGTCCACCAGCTTCTACTTCGTTTTATACTTTTATGTTTCGCCTCGTCGCGAGAAACGCTGACGACTCGATAGAAATGAATTCGAGAGAAATATAAATGAGTCCAAAGTGAGAATAAATTCGACCGACGTTCTTCCGTCTTTAGTTTTATTCACCGCCGTTGACTCGCGTAGTCTGGAATCAGCTGCGCCGTTCGCGGCAAGATGACGCGCGTCTGAAACGTTCGTGACGTTCTTCCGGTACTTCCTCGGTGGGCGGCGGGGGGGGGGGAGAGGAAAGTGAGGTTAGGCGTCACAGGGTTGGCGATTTATTTCAATCTATTTATTTATCTTTTCCCTTCCCTTCGTGATGGAGAAATATTCGCGAGACCGCAGTGGATACAAATCAAGGAAAAAGCGTGACGACTACAGAGGTGAGGATCGAGCGTCGCGAAGAACCCGCGATCGCACGGAGCACCGATCCGGAGAATTGAAATCCAAACACGATCGCTCCAGAAGGAGATCCACCGAGAAGTATAAAAAATCGAGGGACGACGAGTCTCGCTCGCGTCGCGAATCGCGGAAGTCCTCCAAGCGCAAGAATCGAAAGAGGTGGGTGTTTTCAATTCAAATTTTAGAGGCCGTAGATGCTTTCTATTTGCTGACACAAACAACGTCGTTCTATCTTTTTTAGCAGTCAATGAACAACAAAAAAAGAATAACACTTGTATCGATCGTGTCTCCTAAACGGAAAGCAGTCAGAATGTTTTCTAATTAATGTGATTGATGGCCAAGAAGACGAGTGTCTCTGTCTTTAGGTCTGTTCGCGTTGCTTACATTTTTTGCACTTAGCATCTTTGTTTTCTCTTTTTTCAACGCGAATAGACCTTTTGTTATTTCATGAATGCCATGAAAGATGGAAGGACGTTTGTATCATTAAATGGAAAATACTATGATTCAGAAAACAGCCTGTGTTTCGAAATTTATTGTTTACGTTACGTACACACTATAGATTTTCAGTACTGGCAGTAAATTTTGGAACACAGCCACAACATTTGAGCGAGCGTTTAGTAATTGTTGCTTGTAATTGAAATAGACCTTTAGATCTATGCTAAATCTAGGAGAATGAATAGCAGCAAATACTTATTCAACTGTTCTCTGAACATACATAATCTTTTGAAATTGTATATATGGGAATTCTGTATGGTATATATTTTTAATTTAGGGAATCATCTTCACCGTCAACATCTTCAGATTCAAGCAAATCCAGCGATGGCTCATCTACGGATTCATCCTCAGACTCCACAAAGTTGCTGGAGAAACTTCAGAAGCAACGACAGAAGCAAGTAGAGGATCGTAAACGACAGAAGGAACTGATGAAGGCGACGGAGACACCAGAAGAGAAACGTCTGCGTCGCCTGAAGAAGAAGGAAGCTAAGGAACGTAAACGTAAGGAGAGAATGGGTTGGGACAACGACTACTTACATTATACAAATACAGATAATCCATTTGGTGATGGCAATATCCTGTCTACTTTTGTATGGTCGAAAAAGTTGGGGAAAGAGGGCCTACTTGGTGTAGGCAGAGAAGAATTGGAGATTCGTAATAGGCATAAACAGGAGGAGAATAAGAGAGAACTGGAGAAGGTGAAGAAGAGGAGGCAAGAGAGAGAACTAGAACGACAGCAGAGAGAAGAAGAGATGACGATGTTGCAGAGAGGCAAGGAGGCTGCTCAGTTAGAACAATGGGCTCGACAGGAAGATCAATTCCATCTTGAGCAAGCTAGATTGAGATCTCGCATTAGGATTCAGGATGGCCGTGCGAAACCCATCGATCTTCTCGCAAAATATATAAGTGCGGAGGAAGAGGTTGATGCAGTGGAGATGCATGAGCCGTATACATACTTAAGAGGTTTGCATGTGAAAGACTTGGAGGATCTTATAGAGGATATAAAGGTATATAAAGAACTGGAAAGAGGAAAGAATTTAGATTATTGGAATGATATAACGGTGATTGTGGAAGACGAGTTGCACAAACTCAGAAAATTGGAACGAACAGAATACGAAGTTGGTAAGAAAAATAATTATTTTTTTTTTTTAACACAGATAAGTGAAGGAAGTCATATTCGATATAAGGTAGTTTTTGGTGTTTACATTTTTGTATGAATTTTATAATTTTCAATTCAAATTGTAAAATTTATAGAAAAGTATTATTAAATACCAAGACTCACTTTAACAGAATATAATCTTCACTCATTTGTACTGAATATTTCTCAATCGATTTTCACTTAATATTTTTTTTCTTGCCTGTTATGATTCTTGCTTACATCATACTGCATCTTTTTTTTTAGCTGTTGGTAGAAGAGAAGGAATCCACGAGTCAGTCGCTAAAGATGTCACGGCTATTTTTAAGGGTAAAACTGCAACGCAATTGGAAGCTCTGCAATTGCAGATTCAAGCGAAAATCACAGGGAAGCCAGAAGGTGTTGATATTGGATATTGGGAAAGCCTTTTATCTCAGTTAAAAGGTAAAATATGATACAATTTATAAACGTGTTTGAAAATTACAAATAATAATAATAATACATAAGAAGGAGCACACAGCCACATACACAAGATATTTTTTGCTAAAGTCATATATTTAAAATTAAAAATGTAAACGTTTCGGCATTCTTTTATTGTACTGATGATGGCCAAGACTTGATGATGGTCGAAACATTTACATTTTTAATTTTAAATATATGACTTTGGCAAAGATATCTTGCATATGTAATTGTATGCTCCTTATTTACGTTTTATATTATTGAGTCATCTCTAATAACTATTGTTAAATTTTACAAACAATAATACATGTGATTCATACTAAGTATTAAATATGTAGCTCACATGGCGAGGGCGCGGCTTAGAGATCGACATCAGGAGAACTTGCGTAAAAAATTGGAGGTTCTCATCGCCGAGCAAGGTGTAGCCAGAACGGAGAATGAGTCCGAAGGCTCGCAAGCACAGGAAAATGAATCTACTGTAAGGCAAGATGGACCTTCTTCCAGTACAGCTGTTGAAAAAGACGAAAATAGTCATTCTGAGTAAGTATTCTCTCCCTTATGCCGATTCAGGAAGTCTTTATCTCTTCTTTGCATGAATAAGATATATATAATGATGTCATGTTTCAGTGATGATCAAGAAGAGACAAGTGCCGTTGACGATCTGTTGTCTGAATCCTTCCGCGAGTACGAAGCTGGTGGCTACTCGCCAACTTATATACCTTACTCGCAGCTCGAACCGGGCACACTCGTCACACAGGAAGACGAGGATAATCAGCGATTAGAGTATGCAAGGCAGCAAGTCCTCAATACTGGCAGAAAAATTCAGAACGTACTGACGATCGAGGAACAGGCCATGCACCGGGAGGCGCGCAAGGGTATGGGCTCGGACGAGGCACAGTTCAGTGTCGAATCGTCATTGGAAGCGCAGATCTACTTGTGGTCCGACAAGTACCGACCTCGTAAACCGCGCTACTTCAATCGCGTGCACACAGGTTTCGAGTGGAACAAATACAATCAGACGCATTACGACATGGACAATCCGCCGCCGAAGATCGTACAAGGATATAAATTCAATATTTTCTATCCGGACCTCATCGATAAAAATACCACTCCGGAATATTTTCTTGTAAGATATTTGAATTCTTCTTTAGACACAACCATTGTGAGATCTGTTGTTTTTTTTTTTCCGAATAAAATTCTAAATTATAGTATATACTGGTACAGTAAGTTGAAGTGAAACAAACTATATTGATTTAGTTTACTTATTGCACCACAATGTATACCAGTTGAGAATTTTCTTCAAAAAAAAATAGACTTGTAGTATTCAGCCTACAATATTTGACGATACATTTTTTCCTGTTTAGAATGCATGTGTTTTAATAAATTCTTATGGGTCTTCTACAATAAGCCATTAGTCATAAATCAGAAGTTAGAAGCTGGAAATTGTTCAATCATAGTCGTTAATTTCCAGCTTTTAACTTCTGATTTATGACTAATAGCTTAGAATGGACAATTTGAAATTCTGCGTTTTGTGTAGTCCAATTTTTAGTAATTTATTAAAAGGCAAGCAGTCCACAACAGGAAAAAATGTATCGTGTGACTTTACCATAGACTTTAGATTAGCATTGATGATTTATAAATTTTTTAAGTAAACTATTTAATTCTGATTTTAATTTTCAGACACCCTGCACTGACAATAAAGATTTCGCCATTCTGCGATTTCACGCGGGCCCGCCTTACGAGGACATTGCATTCAAAATTGTCAATCGAGAATGGGAATACTCATATAAGCGTGGATTTAGATGTCAGTTCCATAACAACATCTTCCAACTATGGTTTCACTTTAAAAGATATAGATACCGTCGTTAAAACATATGTATATATTGTTATATAACTACAATTTTATAGACTTGTACAGACTTTGTAT
>NW_017305408.1:2051192-2055116 GCF_001594115.1 Trachymyrmex septentrionalis | reverse complement strand
AAAAAAAAAGCGAATAAAAAGAGATCTACGATACGCAGTGGCTGTGTTATGATAAAATGTGCGGTTTTCGCAATTCGCATAATCGCGCATACTTTTATCGCTCGCTCGTTCGCTTTCGAACGACTTCCGTATAATGACGAGAACACGCAGCACACACCGAGCGCGGTATAGTCAGTGTTTTAAACGGCGGTCGTTGGATCGATTTTTCCTCTGCCACCTGTGTACTGTCACACAGTCGACACTACTATCGCACACTCATACATATAGAAAGGTAAAAGCTGTACGGAGTTAATGGCAAGGTGAAGCCGAGCTCGCAGTACACCGCGCAATTCGGTAGCAAAGGGCTCGCCGCGTCGTCGGGAACTTCGCTTCCGCCTGCTCATGCACAATTAAAAATAAATGTGAAATAAATGGACTGCATATCGACGATCTGTTATTTGCATGTGCGATTTCTAAAACAAAGGAAGTTCCCGCATTTTAATTTATTGCGAGTACGAATGGTGTAACGCAATTACCTCCGGCGTTGTCATTCATTTAATATTCTAATTAATCGGGTTTCTCTAACATTCGTTCGAATTGTAGCATAGGGATACCATCTGTTCATCGGACGGGGAAAAACGCTACACGTTTGTGACGTCAATCGCCTAACTTAAATATACGTTCGAAAAAAGCGATGAACCGTTTGTATAGAAAGTATAAAGCGAAATTTAGTAGGCATCGAGAAACGTTCCCTTTCCTGCATGAAAGTTCTTCGAGATATCACTGATAAGACAGGTCACAGAATGATCGAAAATTCACTTCTAAATGTGAAATTTAAGTAACGAACTTCAATTGTTTTCGTGTCTTATATTGATGTAAAAACGTTGAAGGGTGAACCCGTGGAAGATTTATTGCCGGCAGAAAATACGGTTATGCTCGCTTTGCGACGCGAGCAACTCACGAAGGACTTTTATTCTCGCGATTTGTGAAGATCACCGATATCGATAAAATCGTCATGAAGTGGAAGAGAGAGCCATGTGAATTTCTGTCGCAGAAAACGTTTCTCATAATAAAGGATGACTTGGATATTTCAAAAGGTAATGTCCGTCGTATTTCGTTGCCAGCGACATTTTTGTCTAATCCATTCTTCAAATGGAACAATGATTGCATCGATCCAGAAGCAAATCACCCCAGAAGAGGTGATTTCTTTTGTGACTGATTCTTTCAAAAAAATATATGGTAGTGATGTGTTAACTCATTGAAAACTAATGTCTTATTTTTGAAATAAAATCTTATCGTGCGAATTAAATAATAATAATAAATAGTCTTCTAGTAATTTTCAATAATTTGTTCAGTAGTCTTAGCAGTTAGTCGGATATTAATTTAGCCATAATTAATTAACACCAATTAATAAAAGTAACATAACATTAATGTCATAATTTCATACTTAATATGACAAATATAATATAATACAAGGGATATTACATAAAAGTTACATTGTCGTATTCGAAATTATAACATTGATGTTACTTCTAGTTGGTGTTGACTGAGAATTAACTATCAGTCTCTGACAATCACAGTATTAATCTGAGATATTTAAAAAACAAAAAGTGCATATTAAAATCTCTACTATGTATGTGGTTTTCAATGAGATAAAACCGATCTACATTTCTGTGTTCGATGCTTCCTATCAACAACAGATCATCTCCGTCTAAATAGATCCGACTAAGACGACAAACGGCAAGAAGGCAGCGGCGAAAAATGCAGCGCGTATCGGCACCTGGCCGCCAAAAATGAAGCGCGTACAGGTTTTCTGCGAGAAGGAGTCGGAGAGGCCGAAGACGGCGAATCTTACGAGGCCAAGTGTGCTGGACCCCGCGCTCGTGAACAAGCTTGACATGTCGTTGCTCAGTAAGGAATTACTTTGCGACTCGATGACGCGTTTCCATCAGAATGGCAAGCCAGTCAGTGGGGGTACGACATCATCATCGTCATCGTCGTCGCTATCATTGCTGTTACCGTCGCCGCCGTCGGCATCACGACGACGCCAGAGCGCCGTCGTCAATATCGCGACGACTACCACCTGGTCGTCTCATGACGCTCCAGTGCGTCGTCAGCGACGTAGCTTCGAACAGATTTACGAGCCGCGGGTCGCAGCGGGTCTAATGGAGGAAATTGACGGATCTCGATCGCCCGCGACGCAGGAGTCTGTATCCAAACGAAACTCCAACATCAGAAGGCTCGACGATAACAATAACAAGTCAGTGATGATTAGATCGTAAATTAATCGAGTTAATAATATCCTTTAAATTATTAAAAAATATCAAAAATATCATTTATATTCACAAGAGAAGATAATACACGCGAATTTTGTCTTTAAATATATTGAAATATTTACCCTCTATTAATTCATTATAAGCAAGTGATACGACTCAATATCAAGCATTCATGATAAATTTGCGTCGAACATTTTGGAATTTTTTATTAAATTGCGCCGATATTATTCGTATAATTACAGGCGTTAAAATATTCGTTAAAATTATGTTATAATTATAAAATAATTTCTACTGTACATATACCTAATTATTATATAAAAAATACGGACGAGAAACTATCGATTCAAAGTTCTTGTAATTACTTCAATTTTGCGCTATGTCACTTTCTTATGAATTAAGCACTAAGACATATTTAAAGTTAAGCAAAGTTCGTATGTACAGATACTCTCTCTCTCTCTTGCAGCCTCCCATTGTTAGTTATCAGAAGATTATTAAAATTTGAAAGTCTTGCATATTTTATCTTTGAAAAATATAATTACACCTCGTCATGATTACTTATCCTGTTCGCTTTTAAACAATCATGTTTTAATATTTACAAATTCTATTCATGCGATTAGAAACAGTCCTCCTAAAGTGCTATCGATGGTGAAGAAGAAGAACTCGCGGACCGGTCTATCAAATGATCTGGAAATATTCACCTCCACCTCAAAGACAACAAAAAGTGCGCCAGAGCCTTGCAAGACTTGCGGGCGTCCAGATCAGCCGGAGAGATTCCACAGTCATCCTAAGGGCAGTCAGTCCAAAATCAAGGATATCCCATCACCGATGACGAAATCGAAGTCTACGGCGCCGTCGGTACCAAAATCCATTCAGAAGCCGGTGGCGTTGAACTTTCGTAGCGACCGGAACAGGAATAAACTGGATGAGACCGAGAACCCGGTCATTCCTCAGGATCATTCTTCTCAGGTCTTGGATCAGCAAAGCAGATCGTTGTCTGCGCTGACGAAACGAGGTCCCAGGAGTGTCACGTGCTACGTATGCGGTCGAGAATTCGGCACTGCCAGCTTTCCTATACACGAGCCTAAATGCATGGAGGTAAAGGGTGACTTCGACATTATCGCAATATCCTAAAACACAATAATTAATATAATTACTATTAACATAGTACGCGATCCGAGTAAATAATACCATCAATTACCATTCAAGTTACAATATTTGATTCAACAACGTGATTGTTACATGCAACATGTTATAATATTTATATTATTGAGGAAATTAAATAATGATACAATCTTATTGTTAGTTAGTGTTTACTAGGCTTTATCTTTTACTTCGAATTACTTTTCGTCGTGATAAAAGCCTTAAAATAGATAAAGTCTAAAATTAGGGCAGCACACGATTGACATTTTGAAGAGGCCGTAGAGTCGCCGATAAATTTCTCTTCCCATTTCATCGCGGAAGTAACAGAAGGTTCATAACATAATAGCTCTGCAATGATAGCGCGCGTGTAATAAGTCAAGGCCCTTTCGCAAAATCGATGGTGGTATAATGTTGCGTTGCTTGTACTATTAAACTCGATATCAGATACATTCGTTTGCGTGTAACCGATGTGTCATAGTTGAGCAGAACTATAACGCAGCAATCGGTTGCGGTAATTTGTACGCTCTTA
>NW_017305408.1:2049037-2051092 GCF_001594115.1 Trachymyrmex septentrionalis | reverse complement strand
GTTGAGCAGAACTATAACGCAGCAATCGGTTGCGGTAATTTGTACGCTTTTAGACGGGGTGTCTTCGACCGACCGACCGACCGACCGACCGACCGCATTTTCCCGTAACGATGGATTATTTAATGAATACTCTATATCCTACATTTGCGCACACAAGTTTACCGAGCGTGATGTTACGCGATTCTTATCTCACTTTCACATCGTGATCTTTGCAATCGATACGTAAAATTCACATTTATGCACGCAATCACCCTTAGTTATATGAATGGTATATACATACTTTGAACCAAGAGACATTGGAACAAACGTTATACACCGCAGCAGTGCTAATGTGCTGCAATATAAAATCGATACAATATGGTAGTTGCATGTTGCACGGAAAGAATGATTACTGAAATATCTAAATTGATCTAGATATAGATCTAAAAAAATATTTTTATTGGACAATCAAAAGAATTATGTAAAAAAATTCAAACATGATGAAATAATGCATAAAGATTTTATATTCTAGCAACCAGCTTGCGAGTGTTCTGTATAATTATTTTGTTTATTAGTTTGTACTTGATGTAATATAAGATTCGTTAAACATTAGCAACTAGCTTTGCCTCGTAGCTTTTTCTTTATTTTAATTTGCGTTTTATTCAATTGAGCCTTAATTATTAATCTCTGTTATTTTGATAGTAATATAAGAATTCTGTCTTCAAAAACTTTTTAATATATAATAATGATGAATTTGATCTGTTTATTCGTTAAATAATTATTATTGTTTTATTACTTTAGTTTCATAAATTATTATATACTAGAATATCATATACATACGTATATATTTATTTAATATAATTCTCTATTATATTTATTCAAGCGAATATCTTTATTACAGAAATGGGAGCGCGAGAATAATTTGCTGCCTCCATCTCAGAGACGGCCCAGACCACAAAAACCTGCGGTTGGTATCGAGCACAACGATTGGAATGCAGCTGCATGGGAGCAAAGTCAGGTAGATCCTTCGTTATATTCTAATTAACGATGCAACGTTAACGAAATATATGACGGACTAGTTATTCTTACGAGATGCGTCGTTTCCGTCTGAGAGGATATTGTTCGCGCTTCGTTAATTTTATCAGACGATGATGCAGTACTTATTCATCGATGATGTAAGAATCAATTATAGGATGCACGGAGCTCTAGGAGTGCTCGGAAAATGTGCCCCGTAAATTAGAAGCAAACGCAAAAGGAATTTGCTTTTATAAAATTGAACACTTTGCCTTAGAAAATTTAAGAAATTAAAGAAAATTAATAAATTCCAATTTAAATCTTGAAAGATTCGTCATGGCTTTATTATTAGAATTGAATTACCAGACATAATAATTTAATAATATCGCGTGCGCGGTCTACGAAGATTTCGTGCTGTTCACGAGTGCGTGATTTTAACATCGAATATTAAAGATTGCTCTTTAACATCTCATATGCATACGACTCGCACGAGCGCATACCAAATAAGAATTGCGTGTCGTGCAGGGAGAGTCTTTGATTAACTATCATTTACGTAAAAAATTAGAAAAAATTATTCGTCATATACCGAATGATAAATTAGTGATTTTAATGCTCTGTAGTTACCAATGATTTCAACATTTGCAAATGTCGATTCGAAGATGAAAAAAAATTTTTTCTTTAACGAATAATTTTTTCAGATCATTTCGAATTTTATTAATTATTTCATTGTCTTGATTAGTGCATTAATTTCTTATTAATCTTCTTTACACATAATGACACTTTCGTATACAATTAAATGCCAGTAGAGATATATTAGGTGTACAAAAAAGTTCTGAGCTTTAGATTTGATACAACCGAAATAACAATTTAAATTTTATATATCTTCCCGCCCTTTTGGGGTTTTAAAACAGTAACATTTAACCTCCTGAAATGCGATACGGTTTGGCGTTTGATGCACATAACCTCAAAAATCAGTAGTGTTCACGATGGCAATTACAAAAGAGCATATTCGATTTTCCATCCACTTCGCGTTTCATCTGAAGAAAAATGCTGCTGAAGCCA
>NW_017305408.1:2036720-2048937 GCF_001594115.1 Trachymyrmex septentrionalis | reverse complement strand
ATACATATATTTGTCTGCATTAAATTAAAAAAAAATACAAGAACCTGCATTTTTGTAGGAGCAATTAATTCCATGTGCAAAGTGTGGGAGGACGTTTTTGCCTGAACGATTGCCAGTCCATGAGAGAAGCTGCAAAGCTACGCCTAAGGTATTAAATGCATTAAACGATTTCGGCATTTTATTTTCCTCAAATATCTATTCCTCTAGAATAACGAACGATTGGCCACTCCAGCGAATGGGCGTAATGCATCGCCTACCGTTCCCTGTAGTATTTGTGGACGAAGATTTGGTACTAGAAGCATAAAAATTCATGAGCCTCAATGCAATAGGCGATGGCAAGCCCAGAATGATGCCAGTCAACAGGAAGATCCAGCCCTTTATAGGCAAAAATCAGCCAATAGTGGACAGGGAAGTTCACAATCAATGTATCCAGTAAGCTAAAAAATGGAAAACGTACACGCTTTTATCTTTGAATCAACTCATATCGCTATACATCTTTCATGCGAATAAATGTTTTCCCTTTGCAATGAGCTTTTTTTTAATATTTTCTGACATTTAGAATAAATAATTTCTAAATTTCTATATAAACGTTCTTCGTTTTGAATTAAAAACTGTCTTATTTTATGCAACATTAAATTGTGTCATGTGTGAGATAAAATAATTTATTATAATTAATATAAACTATTTTAGAATTAAAAAAAAAAACAATTAGATGGAAATGTTCAACAATAGTAAGAAAAATAAGGAGACACGTTTAAACTGCTTGATTTTAGAATTTGTCGCAAAAGAAAACAGTTACATGTTATATCTGTGGTCGAGATTTCGGATCGTCTAGTATTGCTATTCATGAGCCCCAGTGCTTGAAGAAGTGGCATGCCGAGAATGATAAGCTATCGCCGGCTCGAAGAAGAAAGGAGCCGCAAAAACCCGAGATTATATACATACGTAAGTCAATGTTCTCATTTGCATAATACTTGCATTATAATGCCTAGCCCTGCATTCGCTTTAAGCGTTCGTAAGTTCTATCATTCTATCTTTCTTTCGCGTGTATAAATGAGCGATAAAGATAGTGCTTACAACGCGTGAGCGCCCAAAGCAAATGCAAGAAATGTTACATGGAAATACAATGACAAAAATATTATTGAAAGGTATTTACAATAATTTAAAAAGAAGTTTAATATCCTGAAGTTATGTTAAAGTTATGATTGCAATTTCTATCTTTTAACACTACGTCAGTAAATTTGAACTTTAAAGAATTTTAAAGTTCATATTTTGATTGTGAATTCTGATAGATAAATTTAAATTTGTGAAAGATGAGTAAAATACAATCCAAGTTTATGATAGTAAAAATTCGTTGTTAAAACTTTCACAAGTATGCAAGATTTTTTTTAGATTTTTATATAGTCTAAAATAATATAAAAATCTATATTGATAAATATATTGATAAATTTTATTCCCTTTCTCCGCACTTTCTCTTTGTCTAGCACAAAGGTATAATCTCATAAAATAATACATAACGATCAGAATAGATTTTTTCGAAGCTTGTGTTTGTCCTTTCGCGCATATTTGTCACTCACCTTGAAGTTCATTCTGAATTCGTTGTCACGGTCAAGAGTACTATTACGAAGTGAATTAATCAAGTTAAAGCGATTACATGTGTATGTATGAAACATGAAGTAATGTTCGTCATGTTCCCGCCATGGAATGGAAGTGGGTGTAGTCCTGATTAATTATACATGCGTCACAGATGTATTCTTGATCGGGAGTTTCGCTTACGAATCGATAATCGCTTGACAGAATGCGACGAAAATTTGTTGTCACCCACGTCTCTTGATTTTTCCTGTAGGAATAAAAAATATCATTTAAAAGTAAAAATTTAAATCTAAATGATGCCGCATATATATTAGCGGTAACTTGTATTTATAAAATTTTATAAAATGTTCATTTTTATCTATGTAGATTAACTTTCATCTAAGTTTAATTTTTATATTTTTCTAATCCTTAAAACTAGAAAAGAGTCAAAAGTAAATTAAATCCAGATTAAAGTTAATCTATTGTACATTGATAAAAATTAATATAAGCCCATTCGACACCAGTTAAAAATAACATCCTGGCAAACACCAACTAATATTAACATAACTGTTAGTTCTAATTCTCACTCAACAAAGCAATTGTTATATTACAATTATATTGTTGAGAGGGAAATTACAACTATCAATTATGTTAATGTTAGATTGCGTTTCAATATGCGCTGCCAGTACTGAAAATCTATAGCACACATTATGTGCATTATAGATTTTTAGCACTGGCAGTGAATATCGGAATACAGCCTTGGATGTTGTGTTTGCTAAGATAACATCAAGTTATAATTTCGCAATCACCAAAGTAACTTTATGTGTTTATTACATTAATATTGTTGAGTGCGAAATTATAATATTGATCTTATTACTTTTAGTTTGTATGGGAGGGATTTATTTCGACAATCAAATAGTAGAATTGTCGATTGAGGCAACAAATCGTTTACAAATAGATTTAAAAATTGAACGTCTTAAAGCTTCGCCTACACTTTCAAGGTACAATACAGTCGGCAATGACGACTTCATTGTTCGCAGAGGATCCCAGCACCGGAAATATGGTGGTTGACCAGGCAGCAACAGTCGAGGCCAACTGGATGACGCATTTGAGCCAACTGATACCCTGCAAGCATTGCGGAAGAACCTTTAATCCCGATCGTGTGAACATTCATGAGAAAAGCTGCAAAGGGAGTCGTTAAGAATCTACCATACTTTTCTCTCATCTTAACGTCAGAATATATTATATTAATCAAGTACCGCTTATATTTTTTAGAAGTGATCTGTGTTTTTACATGGATATTATAAATAATATCGACTTCTGTAACATAGCGTTCATATGGAGATTTTTAAGTTTTTTTTATTTAAAACTTAAAATTTGCTTAAAACTTTACTTTTAAAACTCGCTTCTATTTAGGTTTTTATTAATTACGGATGACGTATTATTGATAATATAATTCGATTTTCTGTTTCGAAGAAGCACTTAATATTGGATTGTAAAAGTGAGCGATAATAAAATTAAAGACTATAGCACCTGTCGTGCACTTTGCATAAACGCACGAATGTTGTTAGATGTTATGAATCAGTGCATAATTATAACACAATTTAAGTTTAATTAATTACACAAATTAGTTAACAATTTACTATATATACGTGTCCCGGAGTTATTTCGGTTCGCGGATCATCTCGTCAATATTGATCCTAGATGTGTTCTTTGTAGTTGCGTTGTGTTCTACATTTTGTACCTAAAACGAAATATAATTAGACAATCTAGAGAGAAAAGGCAAAGATGAAAAGTACAAAGAATTCAGCTACAAGGAATAAACATTTGGATAAAAAACTTGTCTCGAACGATAATTTGTAATAATGTCTTTGTAATTGATTCGAATGAGTTTTATAAAATAAAGTCCATTTAAAGGAGAAACTTACAAAATGTCTTATTACAACTATCTGATATTACTTTTTTCAGTCCATTCAGTCTCAATTTGTTAATAAAAGTATTGCAAATTGAAACTACATTTACACGGCACCCTTAATTAGCTTTAAAGTCTATTCTACAATTGCGTAAGCGTAGTTGTAAATAATTGTGTAGTGATAAATATTTGTATAAAAGTATCCCGCTGCTGATGGAAGAACATTCTGGCAAGTACGCAAGCGTTATTTGAATCACGTTCCAAAATTCCATTCGATTAATTTCGTGTAGGCACTGACGAGATTCTATTAAAGACCATCAACCCTGGTCAAATTTTTGGCGGTATAAAAAGAGCCCCAAGGGCCCGGAAGTAATTGAAGAATACTGACATTTATCGACAATTGATATAAATTTGCTATTATTAACCTAAATATTTGGCTCATACATTATTAAATTCATGATTTTTTACTACATAAATATTTATGATTATTACATAAATGTTCTATAATAATCAAACGATAACACTGAAATTACAATTTAAAAAAAAATCGAGTATTATTAAATTCTAAATGCATAAATACGTCTATTAAACTAATAAATCATAAAATTAGTACAATATTATGTTTTTAACTCTTAATTATTTCAATATTCACAAGGATGCGAACTCATGTAAGGATGTCAGTCTTTAATAGTATCTCGTGTAGGCAAGCTAAGATAGGGAGAAATCTGAAAATATAGGGCCAGTTTCATCAACGCCAGTTAAGCTTATCTATCAATTAATTTTATCATCAAAATAGCCACTAGCAAGATAAATCTGTCTTTCTCTTATTCTTGTTAGTAACAGTAAAGAAAAAGTGGAGATAATAAATAAAACATTGAAATATAGATATATTTGACTATTTTTTACAAATACACACTGTTGAAATAAGATTAGAGTTTTCAGTTTAGCAGTTGGCAATACTCGAAGTTAATCGACGGATAAAGTAACTGGTCCATAATCAGGTACAATTTCATACATGGGCTGTGTTCCAAAATTCACGGTTTGTGCTAAAAATGTATAGTACACGTTACGTAAACTGTAGATTTTCAGCGCTGGCAGTGAATTTTGAGACACAGCTAAAGCTTCGCTGAAGAAAGATGCATTTACATGCAAGCGTCAAACAGGAGAATCAGCAATCAATCGACGAAGCGATTTATATAGAGTAGCGTAAAAAATATTTTTTTATACCACTGTATCGCCCAGCTAATTAGTTGCTGCTTCCGCTGTTTGACTTTTGACACTTGCATATAAATGCACCAGAAGATTTCCTACTCCGTTCACTTGTGTGAAAATGCGTAACGAGCGAAGCTTTGCTCAAAGTTCAACAATGTATGGCTACGTTTAGCAAAGAAAGCAGTTTTGCAACTGTTGTAAAATTCTTTAATATGATTGGTTCTTGCTTTTAATTCTTTATGGATTTAAATGTATAAATCAATCATAATGAAGAATTTTACAACAGTTATAAAGTTGCCAATGAGCGTGTTCAAACCGGACAAAGCTACTAGCCTATTCGAGTGATTGAATGTGATTGGTTGGATCTATAAGTAACAATCAATCATATTGGCTGCGTTTAGCAGAGAATAATCTGTAAAAATTGATCAATTACCTTCAAATATTCCCTTCTTACAGTGAAATAAGAGCGAAATATTCGATTGTGATTAGTCAATTTTTACAGATTACGGCATACGATTACAGCCAATAGAATCTTCCAATAGAGATATATTTGGGCATTGGAGAGAGAGAGAGAGAGAGAGAGAGAGAGAGAGAGAAGATGGGCTGTTTTTTAACTAGGACACAGAGAGACGTTACACTGTGTTCCACTGTGTAAAGTACTTATTGAAACGCAGTTTAGTTTTATAGTGTAACACCAGAATGCATTGCAGGCTTTCATTCTATTTTTATAAGCATTATCAATAATATATAAAATATCTATAAATATATATATATATATATAGATTTATAATTTTTATTTAGGCTTAAGTTATAATTTTTTCAGAATTGGCAATTTTTGAAAGTTTTATTGCAAAATAAGTACAGCTATCAAATAACTTTTTAAAAAGTTGATAACGTTGACATATTTTACATATCGTACTTAGCTTTTAGAGACATAATAAAAGGAACAGAGAATAAGAATTTTAACTGATCAAAAATTACGTATTGTAGAATACACGGTTTCTGATAAGTTTCTGAAATTCTTATTTTCTGTTCTCTGTTCCTTGTTTTCTTTTATTGTGCGGATCCTCTTAGACCGGAATCAGACCATTGAAGATTGAGATTAAAATTTCACCAATGAGGACAAAAAAAATTTTGACTCCTTTTGTTCTGATTGGTCAAATTTTAATCTTTCAATCTACAATCTCATTCTTTAATGCGTAGTCTGATTCCGGCCTTACTCTGTATACACCCATGCTGAGTACCAAAAAGTACAAGCAATGCAAACAGACCTTTTATAAATATCGACCTATGAATACCGGCCAAAATCTGAAGTGACATGCGCGCGCAACTTCACGCGGATTGGACGCGCGTTACTGGCGATGCGCAGAAGCGCGCTTCCTTCACGCAAGAGGCGACATTCGGACAGGCGGCGGATAGCTTGTTCTTTCTTAGGGAGTCCGCCATAGTTGGTGCACGTATAATTTGGACCAGTTCGTTGATAATCGGACAACATCCACAATGGTATGTAACCGCGTCGCAACGCTTTTACAACGATCTTTGACCACGCATTACTGCGCTCGAGCTATCATCAATATTTTTCGCGGAATATCCTTTGCGGCCGAGCACGCCGAGGCTTCGTTTCGTGATATCCTCCTCTCCTGCCTCGCGTGTATTGTATTCGTGGTCGCTCTTTCTACATTTCGCTGCAACAACGCGATTACCTCGGATTGCGCAACCTTATTCGCACGATATCGCGAATAGAGTTCGATCCGAAACTTCAGGAGTTTCGGATCCGCGATGGCCCGGAACTAAATCGTTGATCACAAGATGGAACGAGATATCACGAATTCGAGAGATTCTACCGTCGCGGCATCCCTACGAGCGGAAATATATCTCGCAACGTGTCATGGTGCCCCTCGCGTGGCTGCCGACACGCAACGTGCTCGGGTGAAGGGGGGAGAGGGGGGGAAGGGTCAACGCTTCTTCGCTCATTTTCGAGGTCCTTTGTCGGCTCGATCACGATGCGACGCTCCCGGAATCGAGAATCTGCGCATAGAAAAATGTATCGGCTGTTGAGCATTTCTGGAAAGTCGTCGAGGGACGTCTCGAACGGATGAAATATGTTGCGCTAGCAACATGGTAGGTCTCGTGTGCTCTTCAATGCGTGAGGCGTGTGTTCAAGTGTTCTTGAGGCAGTATTGCTCCTTCGGGACTCTTCTCAAGAATAACAATTTTGGCAATGCAGATTGGAACACAGAAAGCATGTAAAAGAATGCTACTGAATGTCGTGATGAGATCCCTACTCCGGATCTAGATTTTTAAGCCTTAAGCTATGAGAAATGGACAAATCACAATTATTTTCTTTGCATTCGACTGTAGTTGGTCAATTTTTTATGGCTTAAAACTTAAAACACCTATTGTAGATTAGAACTTATGGTTCCATATAATACAGCAATACAAATATATTAAAAAATTGTACACTGTATAAATACAATTATGTCTGGAACAGTGGGATGAACTTCTTTTTAGTAGTATTAATTTGAGATAGTTCTAGGCATTAGACAATTCCCCAGATGTATATCATATCGGAAGAAGCATGTTTCAATATGTTCATTGTTAAAGTCTATTACAAAAGTTTCACCCTTGCAAAGATCAATAAATGATTAAACATTTTATGTATATTGTAGGAAAAATGATTTTCAAAATTAATTTGCGAAGAACTCATTTTTCCTCATGTCGCAATATGTTGCAATAGTCATGTTCGAAATTATTTATATAATGAACTGCTCAATATTTCAGACAAATTATTAATTATATTATACATTTATACATTTACACAGATAAATTTAAATCAGAGATTAATTTTAATACATAGGTATCCAATATACAGTGATAGTAGAAATAATTTATGGACTCATATAATTAATGTGTACTCAAATGAAAAATATGCTGTTGCAGGTGAACTTCACAGTAGACGAGATCCGTACCATGATGGACAAGAAGAAAAACATCAGAAACATGTCCGTCATCGCACATGTCGATCATGGAAAGTCAACTCTGACTGACTCCCTTGTATCTAAAGCCGGTATTATCGCTGGTGCCAAGGCTGGCGAAACCCGATTTACAGACACGCGTAAGGATGAACAGGAGCGTTGTATCACCATTAAATCTACGTAAGTTTCTGTCTCGTGCTTTGCGCCTGAAACTTGCATTATCCATTATGTCCACTCCATTAATATCGCTTACTGCTCTCCTTCTAGCGCTATTTCCATGTTCTTCGAACTTGATGAGAAAGATTTAGTCTTTATTAAAAATCCCGATCAACGTGACAAAGATGAGAAGGGCTTTTTAATTAATTTGATCGATTCACCCGGACACGTAGATTTTTCAAGCGAGGTCACAGCTGCCCTCCGAGTCACTGATGGAGCCCTTGTTGTTGTTGATTGCGTATCCGGTATGTATTTTATGATTTTCTTCTATTCATATATCGGTTTCTTTGTCGTGATCGAACAGATTGATCTTCCAGCACACAAGTGTTACTCTATAGTATGCCGGTTGGTTTGTATAAATTAGTCGGTGTACATTGACAGTGTTGACAGTGCAATGGAAGAAGAGTAAAAAGCAGTTGTGTCTAAACGCTGTTAGTGGACCTCTATCCTTATGTCCGTTATTAACACGCTACGATACGAATGCTACATTGCCTTTCATGAAATTATTATATTGTTATATTTACCGTTTTGCAGTCACACAATTCTTACCAGAAAATAATATCGATGATTTCTTGAAATGAGGCAAGTGATTATAATTATTTGTTTATTTCTTTTTAGGTGTATGCGTACAAACTGAAACTGTACTTCGCCAAGCAATCGCTGAACGTATCAAGCCCGTTTTATTCATGAATAAAATGGACCGTGCACTGTTGGAACTTCAGCTTGAAAGCGAAGATCTCTATCAAACTTTCCAGCGTATTGTTGAAAACGTTAACGTTATTATTGCAACGTACTCCGATGACGACGGCCCTATGGGTGAAGTTAGAGTAAGTGAAATAAGAGCTTCTAATATAATAAATAATCGTTATACCTTTCCTAAATGTGTATTTGTAAAATAGGTAGATCCCAGCAAAGGTTCGGTAGGTTTCGGTTCTGGCCTTCACGGCTGGGCTTTTACCTTAAAACAATTCTCCGAGATGTACGCCGAGAAATTCAAGATTGATGTAGTGAAACTAATGAACAGACTGTGGGGTGAATCCTTCTTCAATCCTAATACCAAGAAGTGGAACAAACAGAAGGATGATGATAACAAACGCTCCTTCTGTATGTACGTCTTAGATCCAATTTATAAGGTAAGCTCTCAATGTCTTGAATGTTATGTAAAGTAATCAATCTTTAACGTTATCATCATGATAAACGTTGATAATTAAAATAAAAAATTATTCTTTAGGTATTCGATAGTATTATGAATTATAAGAAGGAGGAGGCAGACAATCTTATGAAAAAACTGGGTATCGTGCTAAAAGCCGAAGATAAGGACAAGGATGGAAAAGCTTTGTTGAAGGTAGACTTCTTTCTAAATTGTGATACATATATATTTTTTGTGTAATTACGCATAATGATGATTGTTTTTTTCTGACATCTCTTCCGATTTATAAATGAGGGAGAAAATGCTATATGCTTGCTGAGGGACATTTAATGACCACATTAAGTTCACTTTTTTTTTTGGAATGTTTTTTTATCGTGTTGTAAAACTTTTTCAGGTTGTTATGAGAACATGGTTGCCTGCAGGAGAGGCTCTTCTTCAGATGATTGCCATTCATTTGCCATCTCCTGTAACTGCTCAAAAATACCGCATGGAGATGCTGTACGAAGGACCGCTTGATGACGAAGCTGCCATTGGAATTAAGGTTTGTAATATATGTCCGAGCGTTTCGGATATTTGGTACAAATACATGATGATATATAACAGACCTGTACTGAAACGTAATGACGGAAAATTAAAATTCTGATTAAAAAAAAATCCTAATAGATTATTAAAAGAGTCTGTTTTCAATAATTAAATTAAGTTATCTTTTGTAGAACTGCGATCCTAACGGACCACTGATGATGTACGTTTCAAAAATGGTACCGACATCGGACAAGGGACGTTTCTATGCTTTCGGCCGAGTATTTTCAGGCAAAGTATGTACTGGTATGAAGGCCCGCATCATGGGACCCAACTTCCAACCGGGCAAGAAGGAAGATCTGTATGAGAAAGCTATCCAGCGCACTATTTTAATGATGGGTCGTTACGTTGAAGCTATCGAAGATGTGCCTTCTGGTTAGTATCAAGACTATGCGGTGCTTTTTTGGGTTTTCTATTTAATTCGACGTTTGTGTCGACTACTATCACCAAATGGAAAGCACCCTTTATCTAATCATGCACATGATGTTTGTTCTAACAGACCTGTTCTGACTTACTTATGATAGATAGATAGAACGGCCAGCTGATTTAGCTAAATAAAATTTAAATGAATTAATGTACATCCACATGTGTTATAACTAATTTAATTTGCGCAGGTAATATTTGCGGTCTTGTCGGCGTCGATCAATTCTTGGTTAAGACCGGTACCATCACAACGTTCAAGGATGCGCACAACATGAAAATCATGAAGTTTTCTGTATCGCCTGTTGTGCGTGTCGCAGTCGAGCCGAAAAATCCTGCTGATTTGCCAAAATTGGTCGAAGGTGTGTAAGTTTCCCAGCTTAATTTATTATTAGCCTCTCAAAGAATAATTAAATTTTACTGTGATTTTTGAAATATAATTTTTCTGAAATGGGTTATTATATACTATTTTATTTACAATCTTTAATCAGTTTTGTAAAATTGAGACATTGTGATTTTATATGATGAAAACTATTATGAGCATTGGGTTATGAAGATCCATGATTTAAATTTTTCCATCTGACGATATATTGATAAATTTTATTAAATATTATTTTTAATATCTCGTTTGTACATGTGTGATTTAATTGTGTTTAATTTTATAGGTCTCAAACGTTTAGCGAAATCCGATCCTATGGTACAGTGCATCATCGAGGAATCCGGTGAGCATATTATCGCTGGTGCCGGAGAACTGCATCTCGAAATTTGTCTGAAAGATCTGGAGGAGGATCATGCATGCATCCCGATTAAGAAGTCCGATCCCGTTGTTTCGTATAGAGAAACGATTTCTGAACAGTCGAATCAAATGTGCTTGTCGAAATCTCCGAACAAACACAATCGTCTGTTCATGATGGCGTGTCCAATGCCAGATGGTCTCGCTGAGGACATTGACAGTGTAAGTTTTTTTTTTTTTAAAGAAACTTTTAATTAACACGATATATTTATTATACACGATTAATAAAATTGTAATAAAATATGGAAGATATTAGCGTAATTAAACTGACATTTTAAATTGAAAGTAAATTTTACTTTCGATATTTTGTAGGGCGATGTTAATCCGCGAGATGACTTCAAAGTACGCGCTCGTTATTTGAACGAAAAATACGATTACGACGTGACGGAGGCAAGGAAAATCTGGTGCTTCGGACCTGACGGTAGCGGACCTAATATACTGGTCGATTGCACTAAGGGTGTACAGTATCTCAACGAAATTAAGGATTCCGTGGTAGCTGGATTCCAGTGGGCCACGAAAGAGGTAAAAGATTTTTGAATTAAGCATATAGATTATTAACGTTCGGCAATAATTTACTCTTACATTATTGTAGGGTGTTCTTTCGGAAGAGAATTTGAGAGGTGTACGTTTCAACATACACGATGTAACATTACATGCTGACGCGATCCACAGAGGTGGTGGTCAAATTATCCCTACCACAAGACGTTGCCTTTATGCCTGTCTTCTCACTGCCTCACCCCGTCTTATGGAACCTGTTTACTTATGCGAAATTCAGGTAAATTATTGAAATTTGTGCGTAAGCTAGGTGATAAAGTACCTAAATCTAAAAATACTTTATAAGATACAATGGATCTCCCACTAAATAAAAACTACAAATAAAATATTCAGAATTATAAGAAAATTATGTTTATTAAAATTTTAATCAAATTAATAACAATTTTAAACGTTAAAGAGATCAATATGTCGGGTGTGACATCTGACCTATCTCACGCCGGGTTAATGATGACATACACCGTCGATTTTATACACAAATCGTAATAAAAAACAAAACAATTAAATATTAAAACTATCTTTCCGCAGTGCCCGGAGGTAGCGGTTGGTGGTATCTACGGCGTGCTGAATCGTAGGAGAGGTCACGTGTTCGAGGAACTACAGGTGGCGGGTACTCCTATGTTCATAGTTAAAGCATACCTTCCTGTAAACGAATCCTTCGGCTTCACTGCCGATCTGCGCTCCAGCACCGGTGGTCAGGCTTTCCCACAGTGTGTGTTCGATCACTGGCAGATCCTGCCAGGTGACCCGATGGAACTCGGCTCTCGACCTTACCAAGTTGTGCAGGTACATACATCCATGGTTTTCTCGTATATCTTTTCCGTTTTTTACTATAA
>NW_017305408.1:2030398-2036620 GCF_001594115.1 Trachymyrmex septentrionalis | reverse complement strand
GGGGGGGGGGGAGTTACAATAGAAGTCGTAGCAGTCGTAGGATTTTAGGTCGTAGAAAATTGATCAATTATAGTCGATTATTCTCAAACTTTGACTATAATTAGTTAATTTTCTACGACCTAAAATTCTACGATCGCTACGATTTTTATAGTAGACTCCGCTTAATGCATGTTATCCATGAGATAAAGTATCGGATTTTTCACTGAACAGGTGATTGCTATATCGCTAAGCAATTTTCCGATATCACACCACGTGCATAACTGATGGCGGTAACAATTCGATGTACCGCTATTTTTAATCTCGTGGGAAAGAAAACGTTTTTAGTTTTGGTATTCCGGTAGACTATCCTGGTTTACCTGAATAGGGAAACATACAATTTTATTCAAATGCAAATAAAACGTTATGGAATTAACTAATTAACTAACTTATTACAGTTATGGTTAAATCGACATACTGTTTTTTTTTTTGTAGGATACACGTAAGAGGAAGGGATTGAAGGAGGGTCTCCCAGACTTGAATGCATACCTTGACAAATTGTAACCTCAAATCCGCGCACCATATTTAAATACCTATTTAAATATTGTAATTCGATTAATATTGCTGGAACGGTTGTATACAATTACAACATAAAACATCGGTTTATTATGAACTTTTATTTTGTTTGTTTTTTTTTTTTTTTTTTGCGCAATCATCCGTAAGAGACACGCAATTATAAATACGAACAAAAATAATAAAATGTAATTATAACGAAGGAAGTAAAAAAAAAGAATGAGCGGAGCATAACTGCATGTAAAAGTGGGGCGGTATGTTTTGTATATTTATTTAATTAAGAACGGTAAAACAAGATCAACCGGTTGCTTATGTTTTTAGCATATTGGGTGAATAATTATAATTGTTATTATGGCGTTTTCCGCGCTAATTTTTGTTTAAAAGACACGAAAGATATAATTCTATAATCAAAGGTTTACATTGCTTTTTTACTGGAATTTAGTATTTTACTTTACATTGTGACTTTTTCAATCGATTGGATGCAAATGGTTTCCGAAAGCTAATATTAAAGAGGAAGAGGATCATCACAACAATGTACTCATACTACAAAAATATCAAGAAATTAAAGTTGAAATTACGAAATAGAACAGTAGTCAGCTTTTATTTCCTCTGCCTAATTAATAGGCACCGAACATAACGATAATTTATTATGCACATCATGAACATTTATGCTTTATTATTTCTAAGGCTAGTTATATGTAAGTACGTCATATTCCTTTACTCACAATTTTTTAATTAGTCTCTTATAAATTGAGGCATATATAATATATAACATTTAACAGAATAGAAGAACTTTTCATATACAAAATAAATAACAATAAATAAAGGGCAAAGTAAGTCAAACACATTTTAAATTGTCACACAATTAAAAAGAATAAATTACAAATAAAGAAAAGTAAAAATAAAAAAAAAAATAAAAAACAGTTTAAATTAAAAATTAAAAACTTATCACAAAAATTGTACAAAACTGTACAAAATTAATTCTCGAAAATGCCTGCATATTCTTTATAATAACAGCTCGGGTGAGTCTTGATGTAGAACTCGACATTATTCACATACGGTTGAACAGTCAAATGTTTCATATCTTTTGGAAAAAAATTCTAGTTGATAAAAAAGAAAAAAAAAGCGATTTTTGTGATAAAGTATTGTTTGAATAGGGTTCAATTCAGTAGCTTAAAAATGTGTTTGACTCTTATCTTGCCCTTTACTTATTGTTACTTATTTTATATAATATATAAAATAAGTAATTACGAATAATCGCTCTTACGTAATGCTACATAATAAGGATTATATAAAGTTATTAATTTTTTTTAGTAAGAATATTGTTTCATAATCGCAAAATCTCATTTATATCTAGCAAGATAACAGATCTTTTTTTTGCATATTAATACTTCAGAGACTTTTAATGTCATTAATTTTTCAATCTCGAATATGATGTCTCTCTTTGCTCAATGTTCTCCATAAAAAGATAATATTAATATTTTTTACGTTTTATTTGACAAATTGAAAATGTTATTTTAACTAAAATTATTAATATTACGTGCAATCGTAAAGTCAATACAACAAATGCGAATGCTCTGCCATTCGTGCGAAACAAAGATATTATTTCTTTGATTGTGGACGCGTGAAGTCTCGGAGTTGCATAGGTATCACCAATATTGGCTCGTTGATTTGTGGAATGTTCGTGTAAATGGACCATGTACGCTTGATACAATCAAAGATGCCTGAAATAAATAAGAGTAGATTTGTAATAGTTCTAGAAATCTTCTACAATCTTACACGATTTTTTTTATTTGCATTGGAAATATTCTTGTTGCAATTCTATTAAACGAGTTCTGATTCATCGGAAAAGAGTGGGAGACTGAGGAGCACGTGCAGAGATTTGAATTAGTCTTCATTCCTGGAGAACAGGAAAAACTTAAAAATAAATATGATAAAATCAACAAATATGATGTAGAATTCTAATTTTCTTTGATGTAATCTTCCTCGCGTGCGTCGTTTTTCATTTCTAATAATCCGGATACTACCGTATTTATATTTGGTGATCGTGCTAGCACAATCTGTATCTTCTTTTACAAATTTTATTTGAGAAATAAAAACAAAGAAGAAAATAAAAGAATATATTCGATTTTCTGATATGATAGGCATACCAGTGGCAATCGTTTTAATCTCGTCATCTCTGCCGAAATCTTGATAGATCCTATAATCTTCGCCCGTCTGATCGCTAAGTACATTGATCACATCCTGACGACACTCCACCGGTGGATGTTTTAAAATCGTCTCCATCCTCCTGATACTGCTCTGTATGATCTTTCCCTTCACTTCCTCTATCTTTAGACGTAGGTATCTGTAATCATAGAAGTTTATTATACGAGGACAAAACACGAAGACCCATGTAATATCCCACAGCATAAAATATTTCTGAAATATTTCCAAAATATAAATATATCCAGGAAATCAGTTTTTGAAACATTCGTTTTCTTACAATATTTATACAAGATTTTTAAATATTGTGAAATATTTTAATGCAATATTTTTAAAATTTTTAGAAATGGGATACTATAATTATGACTCTCTCTCTGCATTACTACAACGTACTTTACTGTACTTACGTACATTACTGTACTTCGCTATTGTATGATTATATAAAAAGGGATAAGAGGAGGCGAAAGAATAACTTCTTCGAGATGCAAGAAAGGTAAGTAAACGCGTAATTTCGCAAATGGAACGCTCTGTCTATGCATATGTAAATCTGTACACAATGTGGGAATCATACTTGTTGCAATGGAACGTATTCTCGTCTGGGCTGATGGTCAGGATGTTAAGTTCCGACCGGTTGGTGCCCGCCTCGGCTGGGCCCACCTCGGCATTGTGAAATATCCGGTCGCCTTCCTGCGCGAGGAACGTCATGTTCACCGAGAAGCCCTCCGCCGCGCCGTAACCCTCGTTTCTCAGCGTCTGCTGCGCCTGCATGAAGTTCTCGACACCCAGAAGTGCTCGTGCCAGGAAATATCGTGCTATGTACAATGAGAAAGAGTGATCTCAATTAGAGAATGAAACTAATTGTTGAATTTTTGTAAAAAATTTAAAAATCATTTCATCGCGAATAGATTTTTCCCCAACGGGGAACGGCTTACATTTCGAATAACTAATTGGAATTATGGCATTTGATACACGAAGAAATAAAACTCACGAGTCTTGCCAGATCGCAGGACCGCAGCGCTGAGGGTGTTGATGCTGTAAACGAGGCCATGGTGATTATAGCCCATCGTATAACCCGGCAGGAAACCGGCGTAGCTTAACGACGTGAATTTTTCTTCTCTGTAACCCGTCTCAATAACGTGAGCACTCACAAGGTACCAGTGATTCAAAGTTTCACTGACGGCATCCTCATTGTGACCCAAGATCTCCTATTTTCATTAAGCACGCAGCATAGAAACAGAACGACGTGTAAATAAAAAGAATAATAAATAAATCTTACGTAAACTGATGAAATAATGTGATGCAAATAATAAACAGTGAATAATTTAATAGTAGTAATTGTAGATAGAGAGAGGGAGAGAGAGAGAATAAACTATATGTTTTATATAATAGACTTTGAATTAATGTACGAATATTTATGATTTATTTGCGAATATTAAAATAATATCGTTTAAATAACACTTACATATAGTTTGGTATATGATTACGTAAGACAATAATCGTGGCGTTCAAAGAAATTTTATACGGAGGAAGAAGTTATAAATTGAAAATATCTAGTATCATATATACACTATGTATTTTTACGCATTATCATTTTTCGCAGTAAATTGACTTCGACTTAACTTTCGCGTTTTACAACAGCTATTAAAATACACAATCGAGATAACGATTATTGCCGCAAAATACAGATAATTATGTGATATCAATGAAAGATATCTGTTGACTAAGTTTACTCCAAGAAAAGTTGGATTTTGATTTATTTCTTAATTTATTCTCTGATTACGTGTTGTAATGGTCGCTACTATTTTATTATGTACATTTTCATTCACACATCATCGAATTTAAATATAACATGAAAAGATGGATTTAAAATCCACATCTCTAATCTTCGCTAATGACTCACAGTGAGATATACTTTTCCGGAAAAAAATGTTTCATATATAATTATGTAATATAAAAAATTGACATATTTTATATACAATTATACATATATATAATATATACAATTGTATAAATATATATAAAATATGTTCATATATATATATATAACATTTTTTCCCGGATTTTCCAACTAAAATGCAGTGTAACAAAGGGAATCATTTCATTCTTGTTTAATGTAGGTTACTATGCTCTTGCCGGAAAACGCACGTAATCTTTTGATTTATTATCACTCTTACATGTCCTGACTGGTTGCACATGATGGATGTACAACCGACTGGAAGTGCATTTCCTTGCATTTCAGTAACGTTTGGAAGAATGTCGTCCAGGTGCATCAGAAACAGCTGCAACGATTACATTTTAATTTAATTCCAAAATTGTCCGTACAAATAAAAAAATCCTTGTTAATTACTTAATTTTTATTATTATCCCCCAACAGCCTCGTTTTATTTGAAAACAAAATAAAATGGGAAATTTGCACAAAGTTTGAGAAAAAAAACCAAATTCAATCAAAATTGATCCATTAATCAAAGATGTTGAAATCTATTTTGATAAGATTTTGCTGATAATTAATTGTATCTCCAAGACGAATTTTTATCTCTTTTTCTATTCAGCTATTTTTTCGTACTTTGTAAAACGGCACATTCGAACCATCCGCCGTTCCCTGGATCTCCCTCAAATACTGCGGGAATTGTTTCTTGACGGCATCAAGGGTTTCATTATAAACCTTCTTGCCTTCCTCGGTCGCGAATAGCGGCAGGTAGATCTTATTCAGCGGTTGATAAATGTCCACGAAATCCTTTATCATCTTGGCGAAGGTGCGTCCCTAATGTAAAAAGAGCAGAGAAAGAGAATGGAATTCGTGAATGCGAATTAAAGCAAACGCACATGATACATTAATCAACGTGTGAGGGACTGTATGAGTCTGTATGTAGAACAACAGGAATTTAATCCGAGTGAATGTCACACCAATGACCATTCTCCTTTTCTTACTGTCTCCATCTTGCATGTGATATCGCTTCACATTCACGCAGATTAACTATGCACCTTCTTAAATCGCGCGTGATATATCGGAGTTCATTCCTCCGATCGGACATGAGAAATTGCATTGCAAAGTGCATTGGCGATCTTGATTTACATGCGCGCTTTGCGCTACTCATGTTTTACGCGGACGCAGGTGTCACTATAAATTACATCGGTCGCTGACAGGTATCTTATTTCTAATGTAGTTTTCTTTCTTCTCATTTAGAAAATGCAGAAAAAATTGCGACACAACATATCTGACCTGTCACTAAAGCTGACAATATTGAATTTCGAAACAAATTGAATGAATTTATAATGTAATTATTACTACTCTATTAACCCGGGAAAAAATGTTATATATATGGACATATTTTCTATATAATTTTATATGAAACATTTTTTTCCTGGGAATACTATTGCACTGAAATTATTTAAACTAAAGTAACTGTCATTAATGTATTCATTAGACATTAAAATAAAACAATTATATGTAAAATATATATTATATAT
>NW_017305408.1:2023470-2030374 GCF_001594115.1 Trachymyrmex septentrionalis | reverse complement strand
AATTATTATATTATATTATTATCTAAGATAATACAGAATTGTAATGAGATTGTTATTCTTTACCATATGTTTAAAGTATTCAAAAGATATCGAAGATAAAAAAAACTTGGATAAATTTTGTATACAGAGTGTCCGTCGGTAATAATCGGATTACATCACTTGAGCAAGTAGAACAGATTAAATTGAATACAAAAGTCCCCTGTCACTTTGCACTTCCACATAATTAATAGATAATTAATAAATCTAGAGTGTTCAATAAGAATCAGGTCGTTTGTCATGTTCGGATACGTCCTAGTGACATGTACTTATGTCCGGACATTTACACTTTATTTATTTATGTTATTGTTAATTTCAAATGCTTTTTTAAGTATATAACATTATAATTTAATTGTAATCATTAAATATAATTAAATCACGATATTATTGTAATTCAATTGTATTTAACGCGCGCGCGATTAGAAATATAATTAATATTAAAAATATTAAAAATACAATTACGATATTGTAATAAAAAAAGCATTTGAGATTAATAATAACATAAACAAATAAAGTTTTATGTAAATGTCCGGAACTAGGTACATGTCTGATCACTCTGGGACATTTATCTTAGAACGGATTAAACTGAATAAAAGTCCTTCGCCATTTTTCAAACTTCGAAATAATTAATAAGATTGAGATTAATAGCATAAGTATGTGCTGCTTCTAGTTACGTAGCTATTGTCATTCGTAGAGCAATGGGATTCTCTAACATTTTTATATCGATATTGATAGTTAGATTCATAGATTCTTATATTTGAGATTGTCTTAAGGTGTCATAAGCCAGCAAAAAAGATTATTAGCATCTTAAGTCTACTAAAGACAAAAAGACTATTAGCATATAGTATTAAGACGTTACTTAAGACGGTCATAAAATAAAAATGAACTGTAAACTTCTCTTATCGATGATTCTTTGTGAATCATCTAATTGCATATAATAACGTTAATTACTAACAGAGAGCCACATTTTTTGCCGAATTGTTTTTGCCGACTGTTGCTAGTTAAACGATAAAATGTGATGTAAATATATTAAAAAATTCCGCTATCGTAACGTTAAAATGTGCGCTGTGCTGAATTGTTTTTTCTCATGGATACATGCTCATTAATAAACTTTTATTAATTATTGTAATTAATCTTGTATTGAATTTATGAGAATTGTCTCATTAATTATTTAGAAATATACAAAATAACAGAGAATTTTTTTGTTCAATTTAACCTGTTCTATTTGCTTAAGATTGCCCAAAATTGATGTGATCTGATTAAAATTTATCAAAGCTTTCTTTTTTATTTTCGAGACCTTTTGAAAATTTTGAACACGCGTAAAGAATATTTCTAGTTCTCGAATTAAAATCTCGAGGGAAGAGACAACATTCAACTTGGAAAGTTACATTAATATTTTTGCAAAATCTATGTTGTTAAATAATATAGTTTAATCCTTACAATGTCAAAACCGATATCGTAGTGCGTTCCTCGAACGTGGATTATGGGAACGACATTCCTGCGGCTTATATACTTGGTCGTCGACTTTTTGTTGCATGTTTCGGTAGTTGTCATGTTTCCGTCGTGAAGAATAAAGATGTTTACTTCTTCTCTTTAAATCGATGGATATTCGTCCTAAATTATGACACAGAATATCACATTTTATAAAACGTTCACTATAAAACTGAAACTAGACTCAGGTAGAAGGTAGAGTCATAATTAAGTCATAATAGAAGGAACTCAGATGGAATCATAAATAAGTCATAACGATATCACAGAACGTTATCATGACGTTATTTGATACTTAAAAATTGATTTATAAGTGACGAATAAAATCATAATGATGTCCTCATAATATTATTATGACTTCTATGTTTTACTTGGGGATGAATCAAATACCAATCAGGTAACTTTTCCTAAAGATGTGACTAAAGAAAAGTGACAAATTTCTCCGTAAACTTTTGACCACGAATTTGGTCTAACTTTATATTTTAGTATAAATATATAGAAAGATAAGCTCGTGTACATGCAACGGGATATAATTAATAAGTCAAGGTTTTTTTAAACGAGCAATTATAGTTATTCATAAAATATAATTCGTTTTTAATTAAATAAGTACAATACTATAAAGTTTTTCAAACGTTTCGACTTACAATGTCTTTCTCAGTGAAATATATAACAACATTTTATATAACAAAGTCAACGAACTTACAATAATAAAAATTTTCGCTCTAAACTAATCTTATATATTTATTTCTTCATTTAGATGTTACGGATCGAAATAGGTATCTAGTTAGAAGTTTCAAGTCCAAATTATAAAAATGTATTTTACTAATCCTCGTTTGTTATTGAGAATTAATCAAGGATTTCATAAAAAATATACGACAATCTGATCGAGAATTTCTTCAACAACTATCCTAATATATTCTGTAATAGTAAATGTCAATTTATAATTAAATGATTAGTATTAGTAATATTAGTAAATTAATTGAATAATAATGAGAAATTATGTTCAAACTTACGTTAATTTATATAGAATAGTCTATTGAATTAAAATTAAAGTCAAAAACTGTGTCATCGTGTATAATAAAACAGCTCTTGCTTGTCAGATGTTTTAAAATGGACTGATATTAAGATCAAAGAATATATATCGTTAAGTCATGACATAAATAAGTATGTTTGAAAATATTACAATCTTATTTATGTCGTCAAGTATGTTAAAATAAGATCAATCCAACAACTCAGTATCCTTCATTAAATTTATGCCGTTTTTTTTTACCCTTTTATGTGAATCATTTCCAAAATGGTTCTTTTTCGAAAATTTGTCTCGTGATCTAAAATTTTCCCAGTCAAAGCTGTGATTGGAATCAATAATGTGTCGTGACCACTGAATTGATCTAACTTTATGTTATAATGGTCTTTAATAGTTCGAAGCTGTCTTTTCGTTTGTCCGACATAAGAGACGTCACAATCATTACAATTGATTTTATAAATTACTTTTTAAATTACTGATTTTTTAAATAATAAAATTGGTTTTTATCTTTTTGTGTCTTTATAAATCTATTCAATTTGTTGAGGCAACGATACCCTATCATAGTTTTTTAAATTTATTTATTAGATTAGTAATGTTATTCGTAATTGATCTAACGTACGGAAATCATGTTTCTTATTGTTTCACCTTTATTTTCAGTATTTGAATTTATTACTCTCAGTTACCATTTTAGATCTATTAACTGCTAAATTTTTAATTTATTTATTGATGTGATTAAAGAGCATTTTCAGAGGATAACCATTATTTAATAAAATCTCAATAACGAGTTCTAAATTTTTTTTATAAAAAGATGGATTGGATAGCAAAATCGCCCTATCGATTAATCCAAATATAATTCCAACTTTGTGACATGTGAGATAATTTGAGAAAAAATACAAGTATCTGCCTAAAACGTTTGAAAAACTTTACGGCATTGTACTTATTTAATCAAAAGCGAATTTTATTTTATGAATAACTATAATTGCTCGTTTAAAAAAGCCTTGACTTATTATTTATGTCTTAGTATTTATCCCTTAGTAATTAAATGATACGATACAATATTCAAGTGAGAAATTTGCATTCAAAGTTTTTCTGTATCTTTTTTTATGTAAGTTTTTATAGAGTGTGCGTTTAAGTAAATGATTAGACAACGCATGTAGTATAAAAATTATTTTACAATTATAATTACTTTTTATAATTGTGATTATTTTCATGTATATTTTAATGACTGCAATTATACGAATAATATCGATTCGCAAATCAATTAAAAATTCCAAAACTTTCTATGCAAATTCCTCGCGAATACTCGAATTGCATCGTGCCACTCGCTCATGAATTAGTGGCGAGTAAATATATTTAAAACATATTTAATAATAATTTAGGCGAAATTCATGTATACACTACTTGACGTTCCTCTTGTTAGACCAAGAGATAAAAAATTTATCTATTGCAGTAAACTAAGAAAAACATGAAAATAGTGAAAAAAATCTATAACATATTAGAACACAAAATTCTCTTCGAAGTGCGATAATATGTTTCTCGAATATTTCTTCAGGTCAGAACACGTCGTTGACAGAATTGACATAGCACGTCAAGATTTTGAATAAATTGAGAGATAAAATGAGCGAAAACATTTTTAGTAATTTAAAAAATTTTTTTACTGTAAAACAAAAGCTTGTATCTAATAAAGTCTATTTCTCGAAGTACAATTCAAGAGCTTTCAAAAGAAAAAGTGATTTCTTATCCTACTGTATAACAATTACTATATAATAATTACATTACTATATACGTAATATATAGTTACTATAGTATTTTGATATTTTTCGAAAATATGATTCCTGGTTCTATGCAAGAAGAGAGGAATAGAAGAAGTTAAATTCAACGATACGCGCCTACCTGACTTCTTCCGGGCTCTACGTCGAAAGGGATCGCGGATGGAGAATATTACGAATGGAGAACGTGATATCAAACAAGGGATCACTTGCACAAGTAATATACCTTATCTGCATGTGCAGGTAAACGATCGACAGGCGACTGACACCTCGCGGTCTTCGCGTGAAGGAAGACTCGCGTATGTCTCTCTTATCTGGCTTTTATAGTATCACATTATCGCTTTACGTTCACACTTTACGCTGCGCGGGCGTCGCTCGCTTACTACGACTAATGGGGATATAAAAAAATAAAGAATAAGGATTTACGTATCGCGAAGTAACGTGTACTTACCGTCGCCCATTACCTTGAGACGATCTCAAAGGCAGATCCGGGAGGCAGGAGGTCGCTGATAAACTCGAAGAGAAGGGAAGCTCATTTAAAGCCTATTCACTATTATCACTTTGTTACGTATCGAATTTGTCGTAGACGATAACGTCAACGATGTGAGTATGTTTCAACGAAAATGGATTTTATTTCCTGTTCATTTGATTCGAATGAATGATTTGGAAAAGAATTACGACAAAATTAGGTCTCACATCGAGATGTTATATAATAAAACAATACATTTATCAATCTTCTTGCCGTGATTATTTATAATATAGGATAAATATTGGATTCTATTTATTCTCAGCAAAAGTTGCTTACCCCGGAGTCATCTGAAAAAATATAATAATAATAATTTGCGAAAGAATGGAAAATCGATCTTTCAATTTCTAATAAATCTTCTTTAGACCCCTATTATCATAAGCTTTTATCTTTCGCAAGGACAAGCGCCTCATCGTCACAATTGCGATGAATAATAGGAGGAAAAAAAAACGTGCGAAAAAGCGTGTACCTCGTTTACATGACGTTAGAAATGAAGACAGCACCGTTTAAAGTTGTCGGATTTTTACAGCGTTCCTAAATCCAAATAAGTTACGTTCATATTTGTAGAAAGATCTCATCTATGATTCTCCCTCGCAATATCGCCCTCAAGGATCATGCGAATAATTATACCTTCGCACGTGTATCTCATCAACAACGAGACTTATACTAAACGCGCGAGACTCTTCACCGCTAAATCTGGAAGCGTCGAGGCTCATTCGCCTTTGTCTTCGCAAAATGACCGTCAACGATTTCTATGTAAAAACCTGTGGAGACATGACAATTACGGAGGCAATTATGTGGCTTGGATATTTTTTATCCGACATAATTAGTTCAACGCGGGAGAAGATATTTTTCAAGGATTTAACAAAATATGCTTAGATTGGAAGGTCAATCTTTGTCCGATACATTAAAAATGTATCTAACTAGCGTTGTATAAAAACAAAGATAATCTATTAGACGCTTCAGAACAATAGATCTCATCTGAGATTTATAAAAATATATATAGCTGTCGTGTTGTATTTGTAATATTCCCGTAATTGCCATGATATTCGCGCAAAGTCCGTGCCGCAAGTTACATCATGATCCAACGAAATTTGTACGGCTTCTAAATTCTGGTCTTTCCGTGAGTTAAATCAATTATTGTCTATTTTATGCGGCTTCCGATGAAAGGTCGCGCCAGTTCAAAGATCTTGCTGCGTTCGTACTGAAGAGACGCGAATGCGCTACACGCGTTTTCCTTATACTTCTACGCGTGTTAGATTACGCGTTACGTAATTGCATGCATTAAGTTACATGTTAATGTCCCAACAGAATGAGATAACTAATTATGTGGTAAACACCAATAAAAGCACAATATAACATAATGTATGTTTAACGTACAATATGATGAGAGTACGTGTATACCATTAATTTTTTAAGACATATGTTTGTGTGAAAGAGAGATAAACTTGGAAAGAAAAATATCTTGTAATTTTATGATTTTTTTTAATTATAAAAGAAGAAATTTGGATGGTAAAAAATGTCTCTCTCTCTGTGTGTGTGTGTGTGTGTGTGTGTGTGTGGTCTGAAAGGATTAAATTCAATAATATTAAAACCATGCCATGTGACATTTTATTAAACCAACAATATGTTACATTTTTGTTTGCGAGATAAAAAATAATATAGCGGAAAAATTCATTACAAATATAAACTGCAAAAAGGATTTTTGTGTATATATGAAATATTTCTTCTATATTTAAAATTATTTTACTTTTATTGATTTTTTACTCCTTACTTCTTTGACATCTTTTTTCAAACTTAACGTTGTATCATATTTTATAAATTCTTTTGTTACATATATTATTGTTTGAAGGTGACGTTTATGTATATTTTTGTCATTATAAAAAGTTAAAATAAAAGAAGAAGCTGATTCCTTGAACTGATACATCTCAGTTATAATGCTTTTATGATCATGTTTTATATCATAGAAATTATTATTATTCGTATTTACATCTTGAGTATACAGAGTTTTCAATATGTCCTGTACCTATACCTATATCTAATTTAGAATCGTGAATCGCC
>NW_017305408.1:2012381-2023370 GCF_001594115.1 Trachymyrmex septentrionalis | reverse complement strand
AAATTATTATTATTCGTATTTACATCTTGAGTATACAGAGTTTTCAATGTGTCCTGTACCTATACCTATATCTAATTTAGAATCGTGAATCGTTTCGTTTATCGTTAAGTAACATTATCGTTAATTATTTAAATAAATCATGAACAATAACTCTAATTGTTCTTATTTGTTATTAATCACATCATTCGCAACAATTTATGATCGTTCCTCGTTTATTATTAATTAGTTCATTAATTAATTAATGAGATCTGTAAAGGAAAAGTGAGATTTCCTCGCCACGCAATCATTTAAACAATTTTTTACTGTTTATTGAAACGTTCATTCGAGTTTACATTTAAAGTGTTAATTCAAATAAAAATGACGTTCTTTTGACGTCGCGTTGTTGTTAATGTTAAAATATTCTCGCACGATGAGAAAATTCTTTCTAAGTGTGTCTACAGAATCTTAAGGTAAGTATCACTTCGTATCACAGAATGAGATTGCTTTGCGACTGTAAAGATACCATTCTGTATTAAAAAAACAACACAAAATTGTTTTATTTTAAAGTTTTGATTGTGCGAAAGATTCGTCGCGTTTAGTATAAATGGTATAAATGTGCCGGATTTCTTTTTATGTTTGCAAGAGATATTATGTATATTATAATCACAAAGGAATCTCCCTTTACATATAAATGGAACATCTTCCGACTTTGATAATTATACATGTGTATTATTAACAAACGATTACATAGTGCAATTTTTTTATACAGTTAGAAATGGGCAATGGGACGATCCAAATTCGCAGATTGCGGATATTTTCAAAAAAGATCACATTGAATCATATTTAATTTCTCTTGTCGGCTATTTACTAAAGTTTCTCATATTGATATTTAATTTCATTTAAGTCTAATTCAATTCGAAAGCGTCCAAATGATATAAAAATGTAAATCTGAGAAAATACCAGTTTTTTTTCCTTTCCCACAAGATTGATATTATATATATATATGTATATATAGATATATATATATTAAGGGAATAGATGCAAAGCTCGTCAAAATCAAGAAGAGGAGATATTTTAAGATAACTTTCCTTGTAAAAATAAGAATCAATCGCAATTATCAATGAAAGTTATTTAATGAGAGATAAGATATGACTTATCAAAAAGATTCCGTAAAATCTAGACGGCGATTGTTCGCGATATAAAATGTTTACAGCGTGAAGAAAGGAGGAAGAGCTCTCTGTGTCGCATAAATGGATTATTTGTGTCAGGTCAATTTGAAATAGATTGAATGGTAATTCTCACTCTGTGTCAATGCAAAGAAAACAATCGCAGCGAGAATTCTGCGAAATATGCGAGCACAACGGTAGAGACAAATAGAAAAATTACGTTCATCATTCAGTCTTGTATAATGTTTATTTGCGTTCCTAAGAGAGAATCGCATAAAAAATGGACACCTAGAGACGGTCATTCTCGATAGGCGTTTCCTTCATTCTCTTTTTTTTCTAAGCAATCGTGAACATTAGATTTGCTTTAAAAAAAAAAAGAAACAGAAATGAAAAATAGAAAACCTCATGTCAAAACATGCGCTCTTCTTCTTGCAGCTATTCTCTCACTCCGTCGTAAAGGTGGATCATTCGCATATTCATTCGCACTGTAGTCTCCACAATATTCCCATTTGGATATTTTACCATCCCACTGCAAGCATAAAACATAATTTTATATTTATGCGTAATGATACATGTAATTGCACTTGCATGAATTGAAAGAATACAACTTCAATTTATTCTATATACACATAAGAGGCAAAAGTTTTACACAGATAAAAACCTTTATGAAACCATTTTACTGACGATTTATAAGCAAAATATTTTTTATGATTTTTTAAGTCTCTTTCTTGAAAAATCATATAATCCAAATTATCTCCTTTTATCATACGCGAACTTCGAAATAACGGCTGCGTTCATAATGCGCACGATGCCTCGTTTGTTCTTGTTATTCACCGAATGTTAAAGGATAAATGATACATTATGCACATCATGTGTGAAACGAAATCCAACGATAGCTCTTCATAGTTGTAGGTTTTTTTCGTTTAAAATGTATGAGACGTTTTTGTGATAAAATAATTTTACTTACAGATGAGGTAATGAGGTTGTGATCAAAGGGATGCCAGCTGACATCACGCACGCAGCCTAGATGACCTTTTATCTTGTATACTATCTTTCCAGTTAGAAGATCATATACTGTGGATGAGAAAAGAGAACATGAAATCAGAATCGTTCATTTATAATATCGCATATTGAGAGAAGCAAAATGTAACACAAAACTTACTGATGAGCCGGCCTGTCGAATCCCCCGTATAAATGTATCTTTGACCAGTATTGTCCGGCGGCGAAAAGCGACAACGTATCAAAGTCTTACGAACCGAATGACCGTAATATGTCATGATACTAGTATCACCGTCTAAGAAACCTTGTTCCCATACTGAAAAACAGCAAAGTATCGTATATACTCTGTAATTGTGTATAACAATAGAGATCAATTGTCACCTTAGAAATTTCGAATGTATCTGAATAATTTAGAAGTAAAAACAATAGTATATAGAAGTAAAAACAAATCTTAAGGATTTTTCTTCCATTTTCTTTTCTTTTTTTGGCTTATTAAAGATATACATCATAATATTTACATCGTTGCGGTACAGGCTGCCATCGATAGTCCCAGTCTTGACGCTGTATAAGCTGGCGAGCATTTTGCTGAGCTTTACGAGAAGAGAACACGCGCGTATCCCATAACTTGATGGATTGGTCTTTAGAATTGGTTATAAGATACCGTGTGTCGCCACGTGAATCGATGTATGTGATCCCGTCTCTATGGCCGGCCAATACTCCGACTGGAGATGGATTAGTTATGTTTACCAATCTCCTATCCCATACCTAAACCAACAGGAAGACATTGAAGATGTAATATAGAATGAAATTTTTTTCATAATCGCGTGCATATCAGACCATTATCGATTCATTATAGCGCACATCGATTTCTTTCGTGACACAGAAATATTCGACTTAAGGTCAACATGATGTTACAAATAAAGCATTCTACAAGCAAAAAATAATTTAAAATTAAATCACGTAGTAAATTTTTTTCTTTTAATTGATCAATTAAATGCTTCAAAGCAATAATTTTGTAGCAATAATTTTCACAACATCCTTATACATTCAAGAGAGTGGCGTCTTGGATGACTTAATTATACCTTGCATAATCCATCGTCACCACCGCTATAGAAGATTTGCGAACTGTTGTCCGCATAGGCAACACAGTTTACGTCTTCTTCATGACCTATGAACTATAAAAATGAATGGACATCAGTACAAGAAATGGCAACGCGCTTCTATCGTTGAATAATAATTTTACAAACCCGCTCGAATCGGCGTTGGCAATATAGACTGTATATGTAGAGGCATCGATCATTGGCGCCACCAAGAATTTCTTCGCCGTTGTTTGAAAAGGCTAAAGAAAAAACGCAAAATCGCCGTACACCTGGATGTAAAGGAAGTGTTTCTATCGAGTCTTCAGATATATGACACTGATATACTGTAAAACATAAAAGAATACATATTGTATTACATCTTATATATACCAGCGTATAATATATAAACGTAACAAGATGTAAATGTAATATTACTTACAACAATCCGCCCAGCTCGAATATGCAAAATGTTGTCCGTTTGGACTAAACGCTATATCCAGAACACTCCATCCAACATCATGCGCCAACATCCGATTATATAAGGTAAAATTACCATTGTTCGTCCGATATATGTACATCCATTTATCTACAAAGATTCACAAACAGATATAGACAGTATCGAATTAAGTAAGCTTGTTCTTTTTAGCTAAATTCCTTGCACTATTAATCTTTTTTCTTTTTTTCTCCAATGTGGAGAGAAAAAGAAGAAAGATAAACCGTGTAAGAAGTTTAGCCGTAAACAGGACTATAATTATACGTGACAAGCTTGTACACAACAAAGAAGATTCTGGATGACGCGTAGCTTGATATCAATATGAATGATTAGTAATCTAGGGGTCATGAATTCGATCTCGGTCCTCATTCCATATATGTTTCATTCATAGGAGGTAAGAGATCAATTTTGATAGAAAGATCTGTTTTAGTAGGAAGAGATTAAGGTCTCTTTATTCTGTAACTCTTATATCCATTTTATTCTTAATCTTTTTCTAGTTTTAAGAATTAGAAAAAGATGAAGAGTTAGTTGAATTGTGATTAACCAACATTAGTGGAAATGAATGTTAATGACAGCAACGATATCGTTACATTGCAGGTTTGTACGTAGATAGAAAGCTGCGTAACAATATTGTTATTGTCGTTAAAAGTTATATAATATAGGAGCTTAAAGTAATATTTAAAAAATTAGATTAGAAAGAATAAGAATTTTAAATATTTAAGGACGTTATTAAGCAGAATTAGTGAAAATAGTAAAAATATAAGAACAGATATATTAATGTGGAAGGATAGGTTGAAAGCATCTTCGACACAATAAACAGAATAAATCTTGTAGAATATACCTTGAGTGGCAGTGACGAAGAACTCCCCATCCTTGGAATATAAACCACAGAATACTTTCGAACCGTAGTCATTTAAGTCCTGCGGCTTATTCGGCAAAAGATTGTTGGCTATTCTACGTTTCTCTTTAACATTAAAACCATTTAGTTTGAGGGCTCTCTTCTGTATCATTGGTATTATAGACGTGTTCTTCTCGTCAGTGATCCCTGAGGCATTTTTGGTGACGCTGATTATGTCGTTTTTCTGAAAAGCATCATATTGCAATGACAAAAATGAAAGCAAGATAAAAGACTCACATTTTTACAAGTTTCATATAAATCATACCGAGGAACAAGGTTCCATTCCAGTTGTACTCACCACTAATCTGGTTGTATCTGGTAACCCAGTTCGTGCGCGAATTCGTGCCAACTCATCCTCCGATTCATCAGCTATATCTATAATGGAACTGCAACAACAAAAGAGACAGTACTGAGGATATTTGTCGAGGATATAATATATCGGTCGTGTCGACTGATGCGTGAGGTTATGCAACGGGACGATGAGTATATAAAGACGTTCCGTGCGAGTCGTTCCTTGTTTTTTATTTTATTTTTTTGGATTTTCAGAACAATTGCACGAAGATGATGATCGCGAATAAGAAAATACTGGGCGAAAACGAACAGCGACGCGTTCTCTACAATACTCCAGCAAAAGACCACGAAAGACACTGTGACAGGAGAAAAAGGTTATGAAAATAGCGCGCGTTGCAATAACAGAGAAGAGTGGGGGTAACGATAAAAGTAAAGGTCTGTTCAGCGGGATGTTATGACATGTAATTATTCCGCTACCCATTTCAATGCAGCTTAACTTTAATCTCGATTCAATTAAACTCTTCATCCTCTTTTAATTTTTAGAACTAGAAAAAAATGAAGAGTTACTTGAATTGAACTACCTTTGTAAGATTAACGTTGATCTCGGAACTGAAAATACAATTTCACATGCTGCGAAATTAAATAAGTAATTGGAGTGATAGATCTACATGTCGCTGTCATTCAAGCGGCTGAAATTTTATATTTTGAACCGTTTGAACCGAACGGTTTCAATTACAAGTGTCAAACGCTAAAACGGTATTGACAGTGCTGCCGCACTGCGTCGACCGTATTAACCAGCATTCACCGCGATATATATGACCTAATTTATCTCTTTCCTTATTTATATTTCCCTTTGTTACTGATCCAGATAAAAGGATTTGGTGCAGTTAGAATAATTAGTACATTCTTTGTTACATTAAGATTAAATTATTAAATATTCAGTTTTGATTTTAATATCCGTCATATCTATAATTAATATCAGAAGTTTATTTTCCCTTCTTTTATCCTTTTCTTTGGGATTAACGTTTTAGGTGTTATTAAAAGTTATTCATTAATTTTAACATAATTTACACTGATTCGCTGAATGATCAAAGACTGGTTTTTTACTAAACCGATAGAATTTAAGTGTTTGCGATATGGTGAATTTTTGTTTCACTTGTGTCGAGCTACCTTCTATTATTTTACAATAAATCGTTTTTGCTTTCAACAAATTTATCTTTTAATAATTTTAGTTAATAATTTCGTTATTAGAGTTTGTTTTTATATTATAATTTCCGTTAATAGGTGGAGGTGGCTCAACTGAAATGAAATAGTTTGTAAAAAAAGATTTTTTGTTACAAACATCATGTACAACATCATGTTGTCTCTGAGGATGGCTCAAAAGTGAGCCGAACCATGTAAGCGGATTAATTATTAATAAAATTGTTTAACCGTATTGGTTTGCACAAGAAGTTTGCCGTACTTGACTCCTGTTATATCCAACCATTGTGTATCATTAAGGAGTCTTTAGGAATTAATTTATATTTAGTTAGAATAATCTAATAAAACTACACGGAGAGAATTTTTTCTTAGAATTTATCCTGAAAATATGGTAGTTCTAGGACAATATTGTATTTCGAAGAATTTTATATCTCTCTCATTCATTAATAAAACTACATTAAATTATAAAATAAGTTTGATTAATTTTACTGAAGTGCACAGTAAAAATCTTTAAAGTATTATACTGTACCACAACTACCACGTTTTCAGGGTGAATTTTAAAAGATAATTCTCTCCATACGCTAATAACTGTTTAATTCAGCGTACAATACAAACAATGGCTGCGTTCAGCAGAAAAAAAAACACCTTTGCAATTGTAAAATTCTTGAATATGGTTGGTTTATACATTTAGCTCTAATGAGAAACTAAGGACAAGACCAATCATATTAAAGAATTTTATAACATTATATAAAAAGCAAAGCTGCTTTTTCTGCTGAACGCAGCCAATATGTAAAATCTGTCGCTCAAGTGTCAAATTCAATGCTTCTTTTTCACGTATAAATTTGTCGCTCTAATAATTCTGCGACAAAAGACATCACGTATACGCATATTCGCGTATCGAAGGATCCGATCAATCACTGCCATTTCACCGTTTTACATACGCGACAATTTTGTTCCTCACTAATTTTACATTAGTGGAAATCGACTGGGTCTAAATCGATTGATAAAGAAGCCCCGATGTAAGAGAAGCAGCAATATGTCTCTTGCACCAGGCATCTGACTGGCAAGTTTTTTCAACGCATGCTTCACAGCTACACAAATACAAATTATCGTATTCAGCAAAATGTTCATTTTATAATACGAGTATTGGAAGTTTTCTTCGCTAAGATAAAACTACTCCCAAGCAGAACCATTAAGTCACGATAATGTCAAAATGACATTTAAATAAATCGGAAATGATTGAAAAATGACTTTTAATGATCATTTTGGAGTCATTTTGACATTATTTTGATATTATAATGACTTGTGGTTCTGCTTGGGATTTTTCTGATCGTGATCATTTGTGTTTAGGCGCGAAAAGAGATCGATTTTTTAAAATTGGCTAACACTCCACTGGTTAGACTTTAAAGGCATTTTATTTTTGGATTATGAATTCTGATAGATAAATTTAAATGTGCAAAGAGTAAGTAAAACACAATCCAACTACTTCTATGACAGTGAAAACTTGTTGTTAAAACTTTCATAAGTATGTAAGAATTTTTTTAGTTTTTCATGAAATCCAAAATACAATATAAAAATGCACTGAGTAGCGGTTATGTAACTTTTTACTTAAAACGAAAACGTGAAAAGTAAAAATTAATTTTTATTATTGAAGATGGAGAAATTTTTCACTTTTTATCTTATGGAAAAAATTACATGATCATTATCCCAAAAACCCACATTGTATTGTAGAAAAATAGGACTCGTTGTCAGTAATAATAAATGGTAAAAATTTCGACAGACGATTAATTATGTTACCATCATTAAGCAAATTTTGTAAGAGTTTTTTGGTATATAAGAAATGTACTTGGCAGCTCGATATTGATGCTATTATTATTTGTAATTTTCTTCAATTTCTGTGCATTATACAATTAAACGCTTCTAATATGACACTTACGCAATTTCAGTATATACAATTTCGTGATTTCGTGCAGAATATTACGAATGTAACGTATCCTTCCTCTTTTCTTTCGTCAACAGTAATTTTGTAAATCGCTCTTTGCAAGCTCCGTTATATTATAATTATTATAATTGGCATTTCGTGGAAGAGCGACTTTCCAGATTTTTCTAGAAATTAATTAGCTTTCGTGTGATTATGCAAACTGTGAGTCATATATATTCATTACCACTTTCTTATAAAGTATAATATTAAAAGATAAACATCCACATTATTTTAAGTATTTCGAAGTTTAAGAGGTAAAGGTCAAGCAGAGAGAGAGAGAGAGAGAGAGAGAGAGAGAGAGAGAGAGAGAGAGAGAGAAGTTTACAGAGGAATTAGGATGTTATAAGACGATATTAAAAGTTACATGTCAGGAACAATTCAGGTCAGACACGTGTGGCAATAATTCAAACTTCATCTGACGAAAGCCCGGAAGATCGTTAATTAATTCCATGTCACGATTAATTTCGTGGTCAGCTCGCGGTTAGATCAGTATTACAAGGATCTTATACTTTTATTGATGTACATGATTAATTAGACACTTCCGAAAGACATAAAAGATTAACGCATTGACCTACGCTAGTAAGCTAACGTTATTTCTCACCATTTTGATGTTAAAATAACAGTAAAAATGTCACTTTGATGTTAAAACAAAAGATAAATAACGTCAGCTTATTACTTAGGCTTGTTTCTATTCTGCTATGAAGGACTCGTCTCTGTCTTTTAACTTTTATACAGGACAATAAAGCCACTATACAGTAGCGTTGAAACAGTCTCATATTTTGAGACAAAGAACACACACATACACACACATTGAAATAATAAATTATACTAAATCTTACTCGAGGAAAAGCTATAAGATTTGAAAAATAGACCTCCCTTCTTTAAAGCTTACGCAAGTAAAACAAATCATTATAATATCAAAATGACGTCAAAATATCATTTACAATTCAATTTAACGTCACTTTAACGTCATTTTGACGTTACCGTGATTTGTTCTGCTTGAATAAGCGGTGAAAATTGATTTCACAATTTTTTTTCTAAAGAAAATCCATTTCTCCTCTATTTTATATCGCTTTAATATTTAGATACAGAATATTAAAAAAAATATGGCAGAGAGAGAGAGAGAGAGAGAGAGAGAGAGAGAATACGTAAATTGATCAACGAAATCCTGTTTTCAATTCACGGTCGACTGTATGTTGCACACTTTAGAGTAAAAAAAAAATGAATACTGTCGCAATTACTTTTCTGCGACGAGGAAATACGCGTGAAAAACAATTCGAAATCACTACGGAAATAAAAGTGTTTGACCTGCAGTGTGATATGTCACGTTGTTATCGCACGCGTAGATACGAGATCTGAAGTAGCGATTTAATTGTTTATCCAGTAGAATAGAGACGCAGGGGCTGGAAAATTATTATCCCACACGTTTATGGGATTAATAGATTAGATAATTGAACATTTACAGGTTCGAGCCCGTGAGAGATTAAGCCCGTTATATTTAGATGGGCTTAGGTATACGCGGCGCGAGCAAACATTTTTCTGTTCATCCAAACTCGTAATCTTATAACAAAATCTGGTCACGCGATTTTGTTAAAATCCTACGAGAGAAAAAGATATACACAGCTGATACTGGCCTCTCTGTATATATATATATTATTTCACTTTAATAGCGTTTTCAACTGCAGTTTGAATCAATCTGGGTTGGATTAATGACGTTGGTGGAGGAAAATCTACTATTGGTAGAACATGTAAAGTGAACTAATAATAGAGCATGCAACGCCATTAATCCAATGCAGATTGATTCAAATCTCACTGTAGCCGGAAATATAATTTATACTGACTTATTGGAATTATACAACATTATATATAATATAAGAGTGAGTATGAATGTATACATATATTGAAAGAACGGTTTTGCTAAAATATCTAAAAATTTATCTAGCTGCAGGTTTAAATTTTGTTCAAAACCAGAATAATTACATGAGACGTCCAAGCTAATTGCTAGAAAATCAAAACTTCTGCAGTACATTGCTCATTACGCTTTTAGTTTGTTACATAATTATTTCGATGGTTCAATAACATTATTTTCTGATTTGTATCTAGGAATAATCTGGGAAAAAAATGTTGCATATATTATATATTTTACATATATTTATATATAATTGTATATAAAATATGTTAATTTCTTATATAATCACATATATAATTTTATATAATTATACGTGAAACATCTTTTCGCGGGTAAATTGCTAGATATTTCATTAAATCGTTCTTTCTGTACGGAGATGGTCCCAAGGAGAACAAGAAAGTCGAAATAATGCCATATTGATCGAATCATTACAAAAAAAAAATGATATATATTCAATAATCGATTAATACAATATTGAAAATTTACATTATTTTGACTTTCCTGTTCTCTCCTCGAGTATATATAACTTTTCCTCCCGTAGGATTTTGATCAAATCGCTCGTGGCCAGACTCTGTTATAAGGTCTCTAGGTCATGTCCTCGGCGGAAAAATCGCGAAAATCATCACTCGTCATCGGCAGGGATTTTCGCGATGATGCGCCATCACCACTTTCAGCCTTGTCGATCATATGCGGGCGGGCGCGTAATAACGTTAGCAAATGTTACGCCGCTATTTCCGATTGTCCCTCAGCCAATCGTATCTATATAACGGTTTGACACGCGGAAATGCTTGCCGGGACGTGATCGTCCTGAGAATGGTGCTCGTCGACAGTGAACGGAATGCAGATAACGCGCGATAACGCGCGCGAAGGAAGCTCCTGCAGGAGTCGATTCCACCAATCGATTCCTGATTTTACATTCGTCGGTCGTCATGCGTTTCTGGGAAAGCACGAGGGTGCTTCTCAAACGAAATCATCAAAAAAAATCCGGGGAAAA
>NW_017305408.1:1991614-2012281 GCF_001594115.1 Trachymyrmex septentrionalis | reverse complement strand
TATATGGACATATTATATTTTATATATAATTTTATAAAATTTCTCATATTAATTATATACGAAACATTTTTTCCCAGGGTAGGTCTTGGCGCGTCAAACTTTGTAACTTTGTACTAGTCGATAATTGGAAACAAACTTTGACAAAATCATTTATTAAACTTTGATAACAATTTTAACTTAAACCCTGGAACACATGTTAAACACGTACGTTGATAAAAAAATCGACAATGAAGTGACTATTTCCTTGCAGAGGAAAATATCAGCATTAAATTAAAGAATTCACCTAAAATTACAATTCGCTCTAAAAAACGTTGGAACGTACTGCTATAGACATTAATTGCTTTCACTCGCCGCCTGTCAATAATGAAATTTTCGTGCTGCAAATGTTGGGCCCGCAAATATTTACACTTTTCTAACTGTATTTATGATTAATCCCATTTTCAGAATACAAATACGTAAAGCAAGCTTTACTTACGGGCAGAAAAAATATTAGTAAATATTGCAAGATTGTAGATTTCAAAGTGAAAACGCGCGGTATTCGTACAAATTCGTACAAAGGAACTTGCAAATTTGCGATTTTTATTACAAAATGTCGCTGTATATCTATGTATAAAAGTATACAATGGGCAATAAAAATATGAAAATCTATCAAAAAAATAATTATTTTCAATAATCTCTGAAGTTTCATTTCTGATCTTCTTCAAAAGTGTCTGTATTCATAAAATCGCACACTGAAATCATACTCGTGACTTCTTCCTATATAATTATACGTACGATTGTATTATAATCGAAAACGAGCGCCAGTGAATAATTCGAGCATGATTTAATGCGAGAACGAAATCTCATCGCGATATAAATTTGTTGAGCGACACGCCGACAATCATCAGGGAAAGAGCCAAAGAGGACTGATAGAAGAGATCTGATCAGGCCGGACAATAGGCACTACGGTACAATAGCATGATCACGACTAAATTAGATCGGTCTATCGATTGGTTCGTTGACTCGCAACAAACTTGTCACAATGCGGAGTTAGATGCGACCGTGACTCGTATTTCTGATGGAGCCGCGCCGTGACGTCAGAATCTATACGCGATGAAATCTGAGGAGTTCAACGCGGGAACGAGGTGAGACGAGAGGCAATCCGTTTTGGACGCGGCTTGCGAACCCGAAAGTTCCAGACTTGTGTTCTCTCCACGTCGAATCTCCGATTTACACGTCGTAAAAGCTTGCACGAAATTCTACCTATAAATTTTACGGGATAAGATATTTTCATTGTATCTTAAAAAAAAAAGAGGGGTCTTATATAAAATTTAAAAAATGCTGCCTTCTAAACTACATAAAAGTTATTCGATATTTATATATTTTATATATTTTTGTATCACTGTGCTTTTTCTCTTTTAAAATTAAAGTACATTTCAAAATTGTCCTGATAAAAAGTAATGATAAAAAAAAAATACATGTTCCCAATGGTATCAATATTTATTTAATTTTTATTACTACTTTTTTTCTTTTAAAATTAAAGTGCGTTTTAAAGTCACCCAGACAGAAACGATAAAATGAAGAATACTGTTTCCCAATTATGCCGATATTCATATATTTTTTAATTACAATTTTTTCACTTTTAAAATTAAAGTACATTTCAAAATTATTCCGATAATAACGACAAAAAAAATGCTATTCCCCACTTATATCGATATTCATATACATATTTTTGCATTGCTGCTTCCTCCTTTTAAAATTCAAGCGCGTTTTAAAATTACTTCGAGCAGTGACGAAACACTATTGGAGCAATAATGAGACTGAGAGGCTTGAAAATTGTCTTCAGTCAAGATAAATTTCGTAAAGCAATTTGGAGAGCGCTTGCAATGTGTGACACCGAGTATTAAAGAACGAGAAGTTTAACAGCATCAGTCATTCATCTAGTAGGTCAATCATCCGGATCAGTCAGTCATTCAGCAGACAATCGCTCGTCGCCTCATGACTCTGATTACCTACTCTGGTTACCAAAGAATGGGCAATGGGATGCGTATTGATGCAGGCAGGTTTTTCGGTCGCTCGACACCGAGCTGAGTCGGAAAGCCGAGAGGGAAAAAGCCCCGTGTCTCAAATCAATCCCCATCCTCCTCTCACGCCTATATAGGTATATCCCGCGTATATATCCAGCACCTACCTACCTACCTACCTACAAACCTACCAACCTACCTACCTGCAACCCAGACCTATAATTTCCAGGCAACGCACAAGGCCTACACCCTGAGCCCGGAGCCGGGCGAGGACCTGTCGAGAGTCAGGAGGAAAGTCAGGAGGCGGAGGGTGTCGCGCAGGCGCGTGTCCTCCGCCACCGTCGCCGCCGTCGACGGCGACGGCGACGTCGACGTCGACGCTGTCGCCGTTGCCGCTGGTGCGGTAGCCGGGAGGGGGGGGGGCGGGAAAGGGCCTGTTTACAGGATAACAGGATCCTCTTCGCCTACGGTCGCGCCAGTCCACCGCCAGTCGCGATACAACCACCGGCGCATCAATCTCGCGGCGCGGCGGCCGTACGACCGCGCACACATTCACGTACGCACGTACACACGTACACCGCACGCGCGCGTCATACATATCCGCGCGAGCCACACGGGCGCGTGTCAGCCGCGCGCGAGAGCGGCGATAGCTCGATCCGTATCTCGTCGTCGTGCATCGCGCGCGCGCCACGCGCCTATCCGCTTCATTCCACTTCATTCCGATCCGCTCTCGCTTCGTATCAATCCGAACGCGAATCAACCGATCGCGCGATTATTGACTCTTTTTTTTCACAGCCGCCGCCGTCACCGTCGCCACAGCCACAGCCGCAGTCGTAGCCACATCCGCCGCCGCCGCCGCCGCCGCCGCGGTGTCTCCTCTTTCTCCACTTCCTCTGCCTCTTCTCGGCACAGAGAGAGAGCCTATGTGCGGTGGTGGTGCTATCGCGCGTTTCCCGATATCGTTCGGCAACAGGTGAGTCACACACTCTCGCGCTCCCGGTCGGTCTATCCGTCCGCACGACCTATATCGTTCTGTCTTTTCGTATCATTTTCTGCCTAATGCGTACGTATACATGCGTGTGATGTACGCGTGAATGCGTGAATGCCGCGTTCAGCGAATCTACTACCCTCTCGGGCTCTCGCAAGAGAGTCGTCTCTCGGTCTACCTCGCGCGGTCTCCATCGGGACGCACTTTTTTTTTTTTCCCGAGTGTCGCATCCAATTTCTCGCGCTCTAACGCAGGCGATTTCCCGATCGCTTTTGCGCGGGAGAAGGCGCGACGAAGGCGGCGCGCGAGAAAAAAAAATTATGGACGGGAATAGTATGGAGGAGAATCGGGGTCACCGGGGTAATCCGGCAGGATAATATCGCCATGGGGTATCGTGCCGAAAATCGTGGATATACTATTAGAGGGGTTGCGCTCGTAAGCTGCTAACGCTAACAGCTCGTGCGCTAATATCGATTTACTGGAGCGGATAACGCCCGTTAACGTCAATCCAATGAGAACTTATGGCGATTAGGATTTCACGAAACGGTATTAATTCTACGGGAGAACGTGGGCGCACGAGAGAGAGAGGGGGGAGGAGAGAGAGAGAGAGAGGGGGGGAGAGAGAGAGAGAGAGAGAGAGAGAGAGAGAGAGAGAGGAGCGTCTCTCCTCTTCACGAAAGGGACAGGTGGCTGACGGGAGAGGAAGGAAGGAAACGAACGCGGCCTTCTAGCGAAGGACGCCTCTATCAGGATTCACATTTCCTGCATGGGAAGTCCTCCGAGAAAGGAGAAAAAGCTTGAGGAATGAGAAATAGAAGATTTCTCTCTTTCGCTCTCTAACTCTTTCACTCTTTTTCCCTCCTTTCTACCTCTTTTCTTTTTTCAATCGCGACTCTTATATATGCTGTTAGAAAGATGAATATTATCGTTATTGATGCGTAATGACTACCTTTTAACGAATCAAGACGTATTTGTGTGTAAGATATACGTGTGCAAAGAGCGGACAGCTAACAATAAATGTGCACTCGCGCAACCACAATCGCGAGAGAATTCTCTAACAAACTAAATAATTAACAACGATTCGCGTCAATCGCGCATTATATTCAATGTCACCGGAGTAATGTCCGGTAAAAAGGTATTTTAGAAAGCTCGTATTTTTCTGCTGAGCACACAAAAATGATCTCTATTCCTGCCATTCGACCATGGAAGTTATGTGAAAAATGATTCGAGTTACTTTCGCTCGCGAACTGCGAAACTGTTCGCTGTGATACCTTTCAAATACCAAAAATATAAATTTTACAGAGAGAAACAAAGTATTCCATGAATTTTATTTTTAAAGTGAATTTATTTTTAAAGGTCAACCATTAAAACGTGGACAATTCATATAAATTTGAATTGTTAAAGGACCCTCGTATCTCTTTCTCTCTCTCTCTTTCTCTCTCTCTCTCTCTTTCTTACTTTCTCATCCCTCTCTATTCAATTACACTTTTAAAGGGAGTTCAGTTATATATATGTAAAGCGCTCATTTTGTATTATACACGTTTAGGAATACGATTTCGTTTCTTCTATTCACAACACATCGTCAAATATAAAAAGGAACGTTCGAAGGGCTTTCCCTTCGCAAAAAATATCATTTGTCCCGTTTCTCGAGATCTCCTCATATGGAATGTTCAATTCGTGGTTGAAAACGGCGATTGTAAACAGTTGTATATTCTAGTTACATTACAACGAATAGATATCAGAATTCTATAATAGTTATATTACAACGAATCGATATCAGGATTCTAGGTTCAATATTTACAGGATTATTTAACATATAACATACCGGGATGAAAACGCTTTTTCCAAATTAAGCCGCTGCAAATGAGCAACGAAATCTCATTCCCGCTCAATTTCAACTTTCAGTGTCGATAATTAAAAAGTTGCCGATGATAACGATCGGACATACTCAATCCCCAATTGAGAAAGAATTTCGTATTTGGACATTTCGTACAAAGCGCGGATAAAAAAATTTAATTAATCACGAAGCGCAGGGACTTCGAATTAAATCTTCACAAAGAAAAAGAGATCAATTGCGGATCACATACAGTGTCTTTTAAAAATATAAAATAAAAAAGAAATTTAGAATTTTATGAAATGGAATACGAATGAAACTATTATACTGTATCAAAAATAAATTAATTAAAGGATATTAGAGGATTCAGTTTTATAAAATTAAATATTCAGTATTGAACTCGGGAATTATTTATAAAATTTCTGTGTTCGTTATGCTGTTGTATTACTAATAAATTGTACTGAACGTGCAGCATATTTGTTTCATTCCGCTTAATAACTTGAAAATCTCTTTTAATGTTTTTCGTTTATTTCAATATATAAAAACAAAATCATTTTATATGAACAGACATAATTATATAGAATTAATTGAGTGATATAAAGATTACAAAAATTTTGTCGTAACATGATTACGATATCGATTACAATATTCCTATCTCTTCTTTCTCTCTCTCTTTCAATTTATTTAAATTCACCCACTAATCTCTGTAATTTCTAAATTTTCGGTAAAATTTATTGTAATTTTCGTGATTGTCTATATTGAAAAAAAAAAAAAAAAAAAAAACAATACGTGTACAGATATAGGAACAGATATAGGAAAGAACAAAATGGAATTTATTTCAATTCCTTCTCTCGCGAATATATATTGGAGATTCACAATTTCGCGGAGCGAATCCCTCTCGTTTCGTCGATTTTTCGCTTGGTCGCGTCAATTTACAAAAATTTCCGCGTAACAAAGGTATGCGATAAGAGTGATGTTTAAAATCAATGTAATTTTCATGAATCCGATTTCGCGTGTCACAGATACAGGAAAAAACGAACCTTGACGAGGGGAAATACCATCATTGTACCTATCATCACGAACGACCATAGAGATCGCTCTCCCGATATTACACCGATATTTCGCCATCCTCCCCCCCCCCTTCCCCTCCTCCCCCTCCTCGTTCAGTCCCCTCTTTCTCGAAAGCGACAAAATAATAGCGCGGTCGACATGATTTCGATTTTGGCAGATAATAAACGGGCGAGGTCGACGCTGATTCCACCGGAGCCTCTGGCTGGCTGGCTCAGCATGTTCGCGAAATCCAGAGGCAGCAGCACGGCGCCGTGCGACTTGCTGCCCGATCCGATACGCAACACGTACGAGATCGGCAAGCAGTCCGCCACAGCCGGACCGGAGAACGTCTGGCGCATATACGATGGCTATCGGAAAAAGGACAGGATGGTAATTTGTCGCGGGGAAACTCCCCCCCTCCCCCCGCCTCCCCCCAAGGGATACAAGTGAAGAGGAAGTCAAAATGACTTTACACTTCGACGTCTTGAAAGTCAAAGTGATAACGTTTATTGACATTTGATTATAAAGACATTTTGATTTTTTTGTTGACACCCTTGTGACTTCCTTACGAGCCGTTTGCTCATGTTTTTTTTAGAATATGTACATATATACGCTTCACACTGAATTTAAGCATTTAAAGATCCAGCTTCGATCGGTATACACCCGGAGAAAGATTTCCTCGATTTAAGGGAATGTATCTTTGGTATACGGTAAAAAAATTGAAAAAATTTCTCTGATTTGCGAACGTCGTTTCTTTGATTCGCACATTATTGTTTTAAATCGAAGAAAATTGTTAATTGATTCGAACATAATTTCTTTAAATCAAATAAATTTTATTCGATTTAAAAGAATAATGTTTTAAATCAAGGAAATGTTGTTCACAAATGAAAGAAATGTTTCCTTTAACCGTACAGCAAAGAAACATATCTTTAAATCGAAGAAACCTTTTCTCTGGGTGTTGGCTTCTAGTTTATCAATTCTCCACATACGGTCTAAAATAAGATTCTTATTGCTCATGTTTTTTCTATTTTCTTAACGTCAAAACGATCCCAGGTAGTAAGGTGTCGTCTATTTGACGTCATTAATTAGGTATTTTTATGCGAAGAATGACTAATTAATGATGAATCTGACGTTTAATCATCGTAAAAAGGACGTGAATTTCTTATAACTATATAACGTCGTAACCCAACGTTATTTTCATGTTTTTAATGGCATAAATAAATAACGTTATTAACTGATCACTAATAATGTCACTAGTACATCGTCAATTGGTCATCCGACGTTAGTAAGTACAACGTTGTAAATATCTCGTAAGCTGTATTTCGAAATTAATTGCCAGTACTGAAGATCTATAGTGCACATAAATTTTCAGCGCTGGTAATAAATTTGGAACACAGCCCCTCGAATGGATAAATAAATGACGTCATTATTTTAAAAAGACGGTTATTACATTTTAAATAGGTAACGTAAGGTCAATGATTTAAAATGACTAGCTATTGACGTCAAAAGAGATTACTTGGGATATCGATGGATGATTCAACGATTCCTATCGACGATTGACTTTAACCGTCGTGATTTAGTTTCCTATTTTTTTAACGGTGCGACTTTAACGATGTCCAGATAATAAAATAAAAAGAGAGATGATCGAATCGCGGATTAGATTTGAATTGATCAGATTTGGAAAATCACTTTTGGAGGGATTCAAATGCGAGAATAAAGTATAATTCATTCGATTTTGAATCTATCTGATGTGTAAATGCATGGAAAGAATGGCTTTATAGAAGGAGTATCTAAAAATTTAACTAGATAGAGATCTGAAAAAATAATTGTTTTGGACTTTGAAGGAGCAAGTCAGTATCTGTTCAGCAAGGCTGTTCCTCGCCTTGATGAATTAAGCTGCAATATTCACGAAACGTGGTACTCTAATAATGGATCTGGATACGGAGATATTTCGCGAAATGCAGCTTCTGTCTAAAAAATACCCGTGAAAGCCTCAAAAGCATTAACTTTTTAGACCATCCAACCAAAATAATTATGTAGAACGTTCAGGCTGTTAGAATATCAAATTTTTTACAGCATCACTCATTAAGTTTTCTACATAATTACTTTGATAATTCAGGGAAATTATTCAAATTGTTCAATATTTGAGACTACAATTGCATGATTAAAATAATTATGGTTGGTAATTTCATTTGTATGATTATTATTATTGCTGTAATGCTAGTATAATAATAATAATAATCTTATATGTATAATGTTCTCTCAAATATGAAAAAATTATATCGTAATTTATAACAATTTCAATATTAATAAAAAATATATTCAAGATAATACAATCAAGATATAAATAATAAACAAAATAAATGTTTTTATTTAGCAAATGCAATTGCAATTATAGTGAATACAATTATTTTTTAATATTCGCTTACTATTTATGAGATAATATAATAAATGAAAGATACATTTAAAAACAAAAATGGACTACATTTGCTTGGCAACTATAAATATATAATTATTCTAAATAGAGATGACTATAAATTACGTTTAAATTATTATTATAATTGCAACCACTTCTTTCTCTCAGTGCAAGAGAGTCACGTGTTTGAATATCGAGCTTACGATTCGTAGAGGGCGACGATAGCGGATAGAAGATGAACGCAAGCATTTTGTTCGCTCGCAGGAGGTCTCGATCTTCCTGTTCGACAAACGATCCGTGGAGAAGCTGCACAAGCCGAAACGCCGGGAAACGGTCACGGACATCCTACGCGCGGGCGCCGCACAAATGGAGCGGTACTCGCATCCGAAGCTTCTTCAGGTACGTGCGCATACTACGCAAGGTATTCGCGGCACGTGAATTCACTCGAGATATTTCGATCAATGCGGATTATATCGCAAATTCGAGCGTTTTCGCCGAGCCACTCCGTACATCGATCACGCGCTATATTTCACCGGCGATGTAGGCGTACAAAGTGGAGGAGTGCGCGGACACGTTGGCCTTCGCGTCGGAGCCGGTCCTCGCCAGCTTAGCGAACGTCCTGGCGTACAAGGAGCAGTTGGCAAACACGCTCGCGGCGCAATCCTCGGGGCCGATGGGCAAGCAGAGCCACCCGCCGACCACCAGCCACCGTTCGACCTTCGTCAAGGAGTACGAGCTGCTCGAACTGGAGGTCAAGTACGGGCTTCTACAGGTAAGAGAGCGGCGACGTTGACGACAAAGGGGGGACGACCACCGACGTGATACACATTTCCGGGGGCAATAGATTCCCTAATTGGGCTTTGAAAACATTTCATAATTTTTCTATCTCTATGAGAATCAAAATTCATCTCTGTGAAAATTATAAAATTCAAATTCGTGCCTCGGCAAAAATTTCGCGAAAAAAATATTTAAGGAGACCCAGCGTGGTAAAAGATGTTTTTTTTATTTTGTGTTAAAATCAGCTTCACTCACGCAGGTTTTTTGTTGAAAAAAAAAAAAAAACTTTATGTTGATTCTTTTAATAAATTCGAGTAATGAATTTAACATAATGCGATTATGTTATTTAAATAGTTTGTTAAATTGATATTCAACATTTTATAGTGTCAAAAATAATTTATGAATAAGTGGACAAATAACATAAAAACGATGGTGCTTTAAAACGTAAACTCTAAAAATGAATAAATAAGATAGATACGTGCTAATTTTTTTGAAAAAAAAAAATATAAATATATATGTTTCCATAGTTTGCTTAGAAATTGTGTTAGTGCTACATTTTTGTATTAATTTTTTTTACATAATGTTATGTATTGCTTTCTAAAATATTCCGGTTTTGTAAATTAATACAAAAATTTCAGTGGATCGTTCTCGGGATCCACGATGATTAAAAAACATGTGAAAAAAGATAATTGTTACTTTCTCCTTTGCTACGTATACCTCGATTTCCGGAAACCTCTCTTTGTCTATCGTATCTACTCTCGCGGACTTTGCGACCTCAAATCCGGGGCACCGATAATGGAGTTCGTCCATTAGCAGTTAAGTCATATGAAACAAGAGTACGGAGAAGAGGAACAAAGTGATGTGTTTTTAAGCTTATACTCGTGTTATTACAATATCGCCATTGTGCTTTTTTCTACGTACTCTCTCTCTCTCCACCTCTTTTTTCTCTAGACACGCGATCGAAGATTTCCATAAAAACTACTATCCTTGTGATATTACGTTGTAACGATGCAGCGCGTACGTTGCAGCACGAAATTAGATCTAAACGGTACCTATATAATAGCAAATAGAGGAGAGGCAATTTCAATGTACGAGTACGCATGTATGACCGTGACATTGTGCGTAAGCATGGAATCATAAGCGCGTAGATGCGATAACGGGGTCGCGTTGTGGAAAATTAAGTCGAATCCGAGCGCATGCGTGCAATAACGAAAGGGACAATGAAAGGGAGGGAGAGAGAGAGAGAGAGAGAGAGGAAGGTCAAAGTGAATTTTCTCAAAAACGAGTTCCCGCTTGTAACCACGCGAAATCATCTCCATCACGGCGCGGCGGTGCCGCGCTTCGATGTACAATAGTTTACATAATAGAATGTATTACGAGGGAGCGTAATAGAATATCTAATGCCGTCAACTCTCTCAAACCACGAGTTAGACTTGCCGTTGTCTAATAGCGATCGCGTTCAGTAACTCAGTTTAATGATTCGAATTTGCATTTATGTCTTTCGAAAGGTAATTCTATATATCTAATTCGTGCCGTTACCGAAAACAAAACAGAAATGTGAAAAAAGTGAAAAGGGCTAATTATTAGACTATTTACCATTTTTACTTTGAAAAATTATTTGAAGCGTAAAAATTAACTTAATAGAGGAACAACATCGAAAAGTATATGAGACGTTATTAAAAATAATATTGGAATGAAAAAAACTAGAGTCCGGTCTCCAGGTAGCGGGATTTATGAATTTTTTATTGCTTACGTTTTGCAGATCACGGAAGCCCTATTATTTCTTCACGGCAACTGTAAATTTCTCCATAGAAACGTTTGCCCGACGAGCATCATTATCACAAAAAGAGGCACGTGGAAGTTATCGGGGTTCGAGTTTATCGGTGAGTCTAATCTCGTCATCCTTCGTACTAAGGATAGAGACACTAATCGAAGTCTATCCATTTTTAGTAAGTATATCACCCACTTTTCATCAATTAAAACATTATCTTTCATCAAACTATCGAAAGGCAAATACGGTAAAGTATAATTCATCGATAAATGAATATACAGGGTGTTAGTTAACTATGCTGCCATACTCAACAGAGCGATTCTTCGGTTTATTTCAAGTAAAAAAGTCCATATAAACATGTGTCCTGAACGGCTTAGTTTCCGAAATACAGGTGAATGTTCGCGAATGTTTGACGAAACGGTAAATTGCGGTGGAGATATCTCCCTGCATAAATATGCCTTGCTTCCACGTGAGTTACTATTCGCACAACCGTAAACAAAGTGACAAAGTCAAAGTCAAAGCCTTCACCAGACTTAAATCCTTTGGATTATTTCCTTTGGGGGCATCTGAAATCATTGGTTTATACCACCCCAATTGAGAATGAGAATGATTTGAGGAATCGAATAGTTGCTTCATGCGAGACAATACGTAACACACCTGGTATCTTTGAGAAGAAGGCTCGATGAATGTATCATGGCGCAAGGTGGACATTTTCAACAATTCATCTAATTGTTTTATTTCATCAGAAGAACTGAGGCCTGTTTTTGATTAATTTTTGACTATATTAATTTTCGAGCTGTATTTCTTTCGAATAAACAGATTATTACTACGCGTTAAAATTGTTTTATTTCGGAAACTAAATCATTTAGGACACATGGTTTATATAGACTTTTTTACTTGAAATAAACCAAAGAATACTTAACTAACACCCTGTACAATGACAAAATTATATTAGCAAATTTGAAGGATTGGGAGTCATTAAATCTTGAAATTATTTCCTTGTACACATTGCGGCTTGTGTACTAATATATTATACAGTAGAAATAAAATCGATGAAAGGTAAACGACGTATCGGTTAGACGTGATATCGAAGGTTAAAAAAGATAGATGCGCGACCTTTTTACGCTGCAGTTTTAGTCAGAATATATTTCGCTTGTTAGAGGGTGCCAAGGAAATACCGATAACCGTGCAGTCATGGACGAAGCACATGCCAAAAATGACTCAGCCGAATCTCGATTACATAGGTGAGACATCGTAAAGGTTGTCGTTAACGCACACCCACGCTGGGAAAGCCGCTTTTAGTACCTACGTATTTTACGAGCCTTGCAAATTTGATAAAAATCAGATTTATCTTTCCTTAACGTTTAACACGTTGAATGCGTTCTCGATCTCTCGTATGAAAAGAAGCAGCTCTCAGTCCATAAATAGAAATGGTTTTTCTATAAACCAACGTTTTGTATAAATATACCTTTACAGGGAATCTCTCTCTTTAGCGTGATAGAAATAGGCAAATCAATCTCTCCGTACAATCGAAAAGATGTAAATCTGTATTTCGAGCGTACATTTATTAATATTTAACGCGGTTTGTTTTTCGTCCCGTGTTTCCCTTACGATTCTCGGTTACATAAAGCAATTTCGTATTTAACGTTAAACGTGCAACGAAAATAGAAATCTAATTATACAGTCGTCACAATAACACAACGTGAACTCTGTTTTATAATCAAAAATACATTCGATAAACTCCGATCAAATGTAAAATGTAAAGCGAGTTTATTCTACATATTAAAAAAAAATAGACTTGCTTACGCGTGCAAGAAAAAAGAAAATAAATAATTCGGTGGCGTCAACGGGATCGGATTTATGCAAGAAACTTCATTAACTTCGAACTTCAGTGATAAAACGGGCTACTGCTTTCCATCCGGCAGCTTCGATCGAGCCATAGCGAGCTTTCCGAAAATTACTGAGATAGCTTTCCGCACGTGGCGATGCGATACGATTTCCTGCATATTTGCATTGTTGATGATCCTTCTCGCACCTCGTCGACTGGGGATTTGTTTGTAACACGCGGCCGCGCAACATGTTACAGCGCCAGAGGTGCAGCAGAAAAAGCTCGGGAGCTTCTTCAGCGACATGTACAGCCTAGGGATGACGATATGCGCGATTTACAATCAGGGCCGGCCACTGATACAGGCGAATCACAGCTGCTCGGATTATCTCAAGCAACTCGAGACCGTAAGTCAATCCGTTCGCGAGACGCAGGCGAGACGATATTCCCTTCGAAAGGACGCGAAGAAATCATAGGATGATCTTTAAAAGTATTTAACTCTCGAGAGACACGGAATCTCTCTTCGCCTTCTCATCGCTCTGATCTTCGTAAATAAACTTTGTTCCTTTCAGTTGCGCTTCCTCAAGTTGTGAGTTCACGGAGAAAGAACTTTTGCTGAAGCGTCAAAAAATCGAGCTAGACAGAATCGAGCAGATCTGAAAATAATCTTGTTCGTTCATAAAATAATTATATAGGATATGTTTAAACGTTACTTGGAGGAATGCACCAAGTTAAGAGAAAATCAAAATAACCTTATTTTGACACGTCACACGAAAGTTAAAATGGTGATTTCTTTTTTCTCTTACAAAATTTGAATGTTTATTGACGTTAAGAATCGAAAGAAAGAGTCTCTCTTGGACGATGGCAATGCTGCAAAAAATTTTAATATTCTAGCAATCAGTTTAATACGTTCTTTTATTTTGACGATCCGTATCTAGCTGAATTTTTAGATACTTTTAGCAAAACTGTTCTTTCCTGTTTTTTTTTTTTTTCTATCGTTGTGTAAACGGCACTTCGATCGCAATTCCGCCGAACGTTTCGAAAAGCAAAAGAGAAAAGTAAGGAAGTAATGCTGAAGAGAGTCGTTAGATTGTCGCTTTCTATACTAGCTTGACGATCAAGTTGCCGTTCTTTTGCCACTGATACCGATACCACTTCGAGAAGCTGTGACGCGACTTTTGCACAAGGACCCCAAGCAGAGACCGACTGCGCAAGTTTTGACCATGATCAAGTTCTTTCAAGACCCATTCGTGCACGCTCTGCAATTTCTCGACGTCAGCAAGATGAAGGACGTACATCAGAAGGAGCACTTTTACACGACGACTTTAAGAGAACTTCTGCCGTATATGCCAAAGGTACACGCAAATGTCATGACGTTATATATATATATATATATATTCAGGATGGGCTTGGAGTGAATTAGAATCGCGAAGAATTGGAACGAAGAACCGGCCATCTAAAGGCTAGCTTGAATCTTGATATAAATCATAATGTATGTATATTCCTTTGAAATGCTTATCGAAGATGCCTCACAATTCTTCTCATTTTATAATAATGGTAATCCGCTTTTTGCTAATTATTCTACTATAATCCCTCAGAGTTCATTTTCTGCATTTTAATGCACCGAGAACATCCTTTCCGTAATTCCGGGCGAATCCAATAGATTTCCGATAGATTATTATAGAGACGTGAAGAAGAAATGTTAAAACGTTTAGTGGAGCAAATGAGATCTTCGATAGAATAATGCAATGAATTTTCCATGATAAGCAAAAGATTGATTGGCTATGCTCTTCCTTTTTTTAACACCTTTGGACCTGATTTTATTGGAACCATGTTAAAAGAATTTCTTTTAAATTCAATTCAAGAATATGTTTAATAAGTATAATTCATACACAAATTAATTTTTTTTTTCAAATCATTAATACCAATGAAAGATGGAAGCAGAAACCAAACTCTAATATTTGAAAAATTATATTTACATTTTTCGAATATCTTACTGTCTTAATGATTCTAATTTTAGGCAAAGGATTAATAGGGCTTCTTACATTTAAAAAACAATAATTAAAAAGAGAGCTAAACGTAAATTTTGATACATGGAATTTAATTTTTTTTCAAATTTGATATATGCATTACTATGTAAATCCGATGTCAGATGACGTCGATAGAATTGAATAACTTCAACGGGCAATGTCGTCGAATTGAAATAAACATTACGATATCTCAAGAGATTAACATGTTTAGCTCATCGCATTATTTTACAATATGCCACAGATTGCGCCGTACGTTTACACTGTGATCCAAATTCCAATTCATCTAATCGTACGTGCCTCCGCGAAATGTCGCGTGTCACACAAACGTTCTCCGTTTTGTGCAGAAACTCTGGTATCAGCACATCTGGACGTATCTTCACGCGGAGCTGCAGACGCAGGAAGTGCTGTCGGCCGTGCTGCAGCCCATGCTGTACATTGTCCAGAGCAGCACGAAGGAGGAATACGAACGGATCGTGTTTCCCACGCTTAAGTACGTATTACATACAGAACGAGAGCGGAAATGAGCGCGAGACCGCGCGAAATAGGCACGTCTCATCTCACCCTCTCTTCCGTTTCTCTCTCTCTCTCTCTCTCTCTCTCTCTCTTTCCTTCGCTCCCGCAGACCTCTCTTCACCAATCGAAAGTCGATTCAGGGAACCGTCACCCTGCTGGAAAATCTGCACATCATCCTGGAGAAGACGCCCCAGGAATACGAACGCGAGGTGCTCGCGATGCTGTACATGTCCTTTGAAAATTCGACCATTCAAGTGCGGGTGAGTAAACACAGGGAAAAAGGGAAACGTTACTGCGATTTCACTATTCGTGAAATAAATAGCGATCCATTAATTGCAGAAACCAAACTCTAATGTTTGAAACATTATATTTACATTTTTCGAATATCTTACTGTCTTATTGAATATAATTTTTAGCGAAGGATTAATAGGACTCTGAAATTTAAAAAGCAATAATTAAAAAGAGAGCTAAATTTCGGTACGTAAAATAAATTAATCATAAGTATTTATTAAAGATACATAAATTTGGAAATTTCGGTAAGAGTTGGAGTATTTTACATATAGTAAAATTAAATTTACGCTCTCAAACCGAGATCGATCTTGGATTCGAAAATTCGACTTCAAAATTGAATTAATGTCAACCACGGCCGGTTGGTAAGCTGAATAAACTATGAATTCCAAGATAACGGCCAAGCGGAGAGGAGAAAACCGGAACGTTTTTAATTCATTTATTTTACGCACCGAGATTCGGTTCTCATTAACCTTTCTTTTTAATAATTGTCCTCAAATTTTTGATATGTATTCTTAATTTGACATACATCTCTCTTCTAAATTCTATTTCAATTCATCGACACTTTTTTACGGTATTCAGAATTTTCGTAGTGATAATATTCTTGACCTACGTATATCTGAACGATATAACAGTTCGTATGCAAAAGATCACATAAATATGCGAAGTCATCGAAAAATGTTGTCGCATCAACAATTCATTCGTTTCGTCAGACGGCCGCGTTCGTGGCCGTGGCACACGTGACGAATCGTCTCGAAGATGATGCCATACGTAACGTGGTGCTGCCGAAACTACTAGACGCCTTCGAAAATAATTCGGCGAACGCTCGGGTGCTCATGGATGTGGTTCCATGCATCCTAAGCCGTCTTGAGAAGCAGAAGATCATCGATTGCATTCTTCCGCTGCTCTGTAAAATCAAGCTGCAAGAACCCGAGATCGTCGTGCGGGTTGTAAGTAAGTGGAAGTAAAGGCGAATACACGTGGATTTATATACGCGCGCGCATTTAATAGAAATCATATCCCGACCGATCAATTGTTGCTTTACCAGCTGAACAGTGTTAACTTATAATCATATTAAATTACATTAATTATATAATAGTATTAAAATGTTCACTGTAATTGAAATAAAAACTCATGAAAGCAAAATTAAATCAAAGCACTTGGAAGATGTTTCAAAATGCGATTTTATCTTTCTATTTTTATCTGTTGAGACAAGCGATTAAAAAAAAATTTCCTACGCGGAAGGAACAGTTTTGCTGAAGTACTTAAAAATCTAATTCACTTGTACTATGTTTATATATTGTGAATAAAAAAATTTTATCTCGCTAATGAAAAATTAGCGTTGCGCCCTTTAGTCGATTAATTAAAAATTTAATTTTAGATACGCTAAAAATAACTTTATTTGACCTATCAAAATAGTTAAGCAGGATGCTGAAATTATTCTTAAAATGTCAAAGCATTGTCATCAACGTTTAAGAGTTTTAATAATTATTTTAATGATGGATATATGATCCAGCAAAATTATTTTTAGATCTGTATGCAGCTCAGTTTTTAGTTACGTCGATAAAACCGTTCTTTTCGAATATATTTCAATACATTCGCCTCTAGATTGTGACATGAAATGTCTTCTATAATAATCTCAAAAACTTTGTAGTCCAATATTCTTATTGGCTGTCAGTAAGAGGATAGATATCAGCTAGGGAACGTTTTAATACATAATGTAATACGATTCGAGACAGGAAAATAAAGAAAATGAAAAAAGGAAAAACACGGGGGTTATAGTATCCATAGGGACAGATAAATATTCATTCTAAAAAGAAAGAAGCGGTCGTTACTTAGACACGCATTTAATTATTCTCGTTTCTCTTCGCGTATTTCAGATATTTACAGGTTGATGCTGACCGATAAGAAATATGGGTTATCAGTGAATTGGATGGCGACGCATGCAATGCCTTCTCTATTACCGCAAACCGTGAATCCAAAGCTGAATCTCGAGCAATTCATATTGCTTCTTGAGGTACTGCAGGATATGCTGAACAACATTGAGAGGCAAGTTTCAATTAAAGCTAAGATCGTAGTAGTATATATATTCGGTAAACAGGAGTGCGGAATAATGATTCCCTGGCGGCTTATAATTAATAATCATTGTGAAAATAAATGAATAATTATATAAAGTAATGGCAGGTAAAATCATTAAAGAATTTTTCAACTCGTAAAATATTAATGACTGTTTACGTATATCCAATCGGGAGTCGCTCAATGTAAAATTTATAGGAAAGAATATCTAATCTTTTTACATCATAATTAATTCCTGTTTCCCATAATTCTTTTTATCGTTGTTTCGACTGTTCAAAAGATCTTATTTACGCCACTTAACGCGATTGCAACGTGGAGCACTTCGTATAATTAACGAATATTGCGGTTGCTAATTAATTAATATTGCGCAACTATCGATCGATATAGGCATCTTCGGAATTTCCATAACGCGCGGGCTCTCCCTCATTTTTTTAAATTGCAGAAATCAGAGAAACAAGCTGACGCTCGACAATCTCTCTTTACCGAGCCCCGACAAGTCTCGACCCTTGCGACACCAATACAGCACCGACAACGTACACGTGCCGGCGTTTAACATTCCCAATTTGCGCATCGAGCAACGCAAGACCTCGTCGGCCGAGGACATGGCCAGAAAGAATAGCATTGGTGCGAACATTGACAGAAATATTAGACTCTGGTGTCTTTTCCAAGAGAAATCCTTTGAGCAACGTGATATCCTTTGTGTCAAGAGACTGAATTTTTTCAAACTTCCCTCTCGTTGTCTTGGATTAATTTGTAATGAGGTCTAATGTTTCCTTTTCAACACATCCGTAACAGTTAAAAGGGTTACGACACTTTTCTTCCACAGTGAGATAGCACTCTGGTGGACGGTTTCCATAAATATTAGCTAAGCTGAGCCGGCTGAGCGGTTATTTAATAAAAAAACTTCGACTCCTTCGAGTGACAGAAAAGTCCTCGAAGAGAGTCCTGGAAGATCGAAGCACGGGAGAGGGGGGGGGGATGGTACCATTAAGCTAATTTAATATTTACGGAAACGGTCCTCCAAGGATTCAAGCGATCCCAGTTTACGGATATTAAAACGAACGTTTTCCCTGCACGCAGGATCCATTTCAACGGCGTCCGCGGAAAATATGGCGCGGAAAAGCTCGATGGCTGGTAAGTGAAGGATGACGGGCCTCTCTTTTCCTGGCCTTCCCCCTCCGTGTAAAATATTTCTTTAATTTTTCCTCGGTGGAAGAAAGCGCGATTGCGTTTCTAGAGATCGACGATTTAACCGTACGCAACGCGGTCTGTTTAGCGATGTTCGGCGGATGGTTCAACTCGCCCTCGGCCAACGACAGTAATTTCCTGCGAGTCGCCAATACGTTCACCAGCAGACGACTGTCGGACAACACCCTGATGACACCGAAGATACGGATAGCGCCGTCCTGCGCGAGCTCGCCGGGCGGGACGCCAGGCACCGGCCCGCCGCCGATCCGTCGGCACTCCAGCATCGGTCCCCAGGAACGACGCGGGTCCAATATTAATTTATCCCCGCCCACGGTATGTACATTGCATACGTATCTTCCACGCCTACTATAATTTGCACTTTCTGCGAAACGATGTCGCCGCTACGCGACTCGTATAATAATAATAATAATAAAAAAAAGTGAAATATAAAAGAAATATACATGACGTTAAAAATTGATACGAATAATAAAGTCGAACAATCGCCTGCGGTCGTGAAACGCGAAAGGACCGTGTACTGAACCGAGTCTCCTTTCATAGAGAATTTTTAACGTATTTTTTTTTAATTTCGAAAATTACATATATTAAATAATTAAATAGCGCAGGACCGCATTGAAGCTTAAACTAGCATGACCTACTAACATTCTTCGGAACAATCGGAAAACCACCTGCCATCTATAAAAGCGAATACCTCCTATTGATCACACAGACGGCGTAAAGCAGAAATAAATCGGAGTTGTTAATTGATCCGCCGCGCGGCGTATTAATGCGCGGAATATTAACAGAGTATAGGCGGGCGGAATCGCAAATTAGATTTACGCGCAAAGTTTTAACGATCATGAGTTTTAACGATCGAGAAATTTGTTTCCCCCCCCCCCTCTCTCTCTCTCTCTCTCTTCTGCCTCTCGCGCATAAATCGCGTAATTTTGGCGATGGGTAATTTCGATAGCGATTCGTACAGCACAAATTATTCCAACAGTATTGCAATTGATGCAAAAATTGCTGCAAGCTATTCTATGCTGTATAGGAATTACAGGTGCACAAAGAAAAATACATACTGTATGCAAGTAATAATTACCTGTTTTAATAAATATGTCAAAAATTCATATATTCACAAATCTGTTCAAATTTATTCGAAATATATTGCGAATTCTAGTGTAATACTTTGATCAAGATTATTACAGTAAATTAAAACAAATTCGATTTGTTATACCCAGTCGTTTTTTTTTCGATTAATTTTAAAATATTCTTCAAAAGAAAATTAATTCTTGTTTTTAGATAATGAGTTTTTCCTTTTTTTTTTCCCCCTAAAAGTTGTAATAATTCGGGAAAAAAATGTTTTATACAATTATATGTAATTATGATATATAAATATATTTTAAGATTATTGGTCAAGAAGAAGTTAGACATTCTGTGTTAAAGACTTAGAAGGAAGAAAGTAAATTGAGCAATCGTTTTTCTTAGCGATAGAATATTTTTCCGTGCGTGGGGCCATCCGAATAAAATCGAGATCTGTTCGCAGGGAATGCCGATCACAAGTAGCAGCGTGCCCTATCTGCTCAGTTCAAGCCTGAACAGTATTCGCGGCTCGAGACGGCCGTCCGTGTCCTCGACATCGTCGCAGCAGGGGCTCGGGCTACTGCAGCAGGTTGGCTCCAGCATGGTAAGACAACTACCCCCCATCTGCCTGAACCTGAACGGACCACCACCACCACCAACACTCTCTCCATCACTCCAGCTACCGGGACAGCATTCCCACTGACCCTCCGTTACAGTGTAAGAATATTCACTAAGCCTTAGCTCAGTTCGCGCCTACCGCTCTCTCTCTCCGATTTGATCACTTCCCATGCACCTTGTTCTTAGATTAGATTCTCTCTCTCTCTCTGCCTT
>NW_017305408.1:1986678-1991514 GCF_001594115.1 Trachymyrmex septentrionalis | reverse complement strand
GCGCCTACCGCTCTCTCTCTCCGATTTGATCACTTCCCATGCACCTTGCTCTTAGATTAGATTCTCTCTCTCTGCCTTCCCCCCCCCCTCTCTCTCTCTTTCTCTTTGCTCTCGATTAATTCGGAGAGACTGTCGCGAAGGCGCGATATCGAAATATTGATCCAGAGCGATCCTCTGCTGGCGATGAGATATAATGAAACAGGATAATTTCGAAAAGGGCTTTGTTCCTAAGAACATCGCGCGCTTCTTCTGGTACAAATCAAGCTTAATAATCTACTACTCCAAGATATATCGACGAAAATTATGTAATAACGTCCTTTCTAAAGTTACTAAATGATTTTTTCAACATGGGAGGGGGATATCACGAGAGATCACAGGATGGATGTCTTCTCGAGAAAGATTCGGTTTTATACAACGGCCAAAGAGGATATAAATTCAGAGATATTACATTACATCTATAACCTGGAAACTTTTCTAAATGATTCTCCTGTACGTTGTAAGAAATCCCACCAAGATTCGCGCTTTTCCAAGACCGAACGTTAATGCGGTTCCTCTTTATTGTTGCAACAAACGTCTCGTGTACACCTCTTGAGAAACGGTGAGAAGCGTAAAGGACGACTCCCTCTTTCCCGTGTTGCAGTATCAATTCTTCAATAGACAACCCGAAGCGTGAAGCGCCAACGATTGTCGCTGAACGAAGCTCGGACAAGATCACGGTGGTTGTGGAGTCTCTAATTAACGCGCACCGATCTCCTTGCACGCTCGGTCAATCATAAAGAACAACAACAAGGAGGAGGTGATAATGAATCGTATGGAGGCTCCCTCGTTCAAGGATACGTCCCCGTGCAACAAGATGCGACGCTAATTCTTTCTTAATTGGCCTCGGGATCCCGAGAAGACGCGAAGATCTCTCTTCGGGAGTTGACGATTCGATCTACGTCCCCCCAGGAATAGATCGTGAGTTGGAGGGAAATGGAAAGCGGCACTCGCTGCGGATTATTCTGGGCCAGATCTGGACCGAGCGAATGCGAATGAAAATGCGAACATGCGACTGGCCTCGGTGAGTACTTCCGTTTGCGCTCGTCGAGACGAGAAGCTTAATCCCCAAGTGGAACACAAGTCATCACGACGTCACAAATTCCTCGTCCTAAAATTTCATAACTTTTCCTTGATTTTCAGACAAACTTTCACTGAAAAAAAAAAGGAGTGTTTAATTATAAACTATTAAAACGTTTTGTTTTCAATTTTTTTAAACGCTTATGGTCGGTTGTTCCATCTTTAGATAAACTACGAGGAAATTTATTGGATAAACAAAAGATTAAAAGAGTAAGAGAGTAAGATAGTGAACTGAAGTTTATCAAAAGGTGGAACGACGAGCAACCCCTTGAAGATGTTTTAGTTTTAAACTTTTTCAGCAAACAAAACACTGCGTGTTCGGATTGAAAACAGTTTGTATTCTAAATCCAAACATAGTGTTTTCATCAAATACGATAAAGAACGCCGAGATTGGATCATCAAATTTTGGATGTTACAATTAATACATTATGTATTCTTTTATTAAATCAATTTATTCCAGATATAATTACGAGCCGATAACATTCGGTTTCAACACAATTGTTCTGAAACGCTAATAATCCGCCCTAAATTTAATTAGAAGAAAAGAAAGAAAGTAAGAAATTATATAGTGTTTTGTTTATGGGAAAAGTTTAAAACTAAAACATCTTTAAATGTTTAAGAAATAGAGATAAATAATATCTTTCTCTAAAATTAAACACTTCCTTTTTCAATATTCCCCTGACAATAATATTTTAATATTTTTTGCATTTTTATCTTGATTTCGAAACTGCTAAATATCTTGTTGAGAGATCAATTTGACGTAGCAACGTAAATTACTATTGCTGATACTACTTGCACTTTTAATTGTTGGGTCGATAAAGTTGCATATACGTATACGTATTTAAACCTCTTCGAAGCTGAAAAATTTTGCAAAATTCGCTGGCACTTTTCCCTGACTTTTTCCTGATTTTTCCTGATTATTCCCAATTTCTCTGACAATTCCCTTCGATTTCCAGTTTTGTGGCAAAATGTTCGAAATAACATGAAAATGATTATTAAAATATCACTTTTTAATCAACGATTCATTTTAATGTCCTTTTGATATTATCGTTGACTTGTTCTACTTAGATCGCATTCATTCGCGCTCGCTCATCAGATCTGACTTATAACGCGTGTACAATCTGACCTAATAATACATACGTATACTTACATATACATATAGTTATACACACAATATATAGTACTTCTTCGCGGCTGACAGGATCGCGATTTGATGGCCGCAAATTAGCCCGGGGGAAGCCCTCCCTCTCCTCCCCCAAGTCGGGCTAATAATCGCACCGCGTGTATCTCCGTAATATCACCCTCGTTACCACGTAGTGGTGATAGAGGGTTCAGGGATAGATCATTTGGCAGTTCTTGTACAACAGACGTGAACACTCGGGGTACATCAGAAGACGTCGACCGATTCCTTGGAATGGATGATCGCGATTGCATCAAAATAATGAGATTAATTCCTATTTCCACGTTATCGATTATATCTATCAGTATAATCCGAGTTATTACGTGCTACCGTTTCCTTTTTTTATGTCATTAGCAATTAAGAATAAAATCGCGTTTAACGCTCAATGTGACCGTCCGATTTTGAAACTTCCGCTTATCCGGAGCTCAGCTGTGTCGCGTCGCTGTGTAAAGCGGCTCGAGAACATCCGAGTTCCGATTTCCGACAGTCAAACCGAAGATATATATTTCGGAGAGTCGCGACTTCTGATTTATCTCGTGCATCAAGGAGGGCACGTCGTAAGAATTAAGTACACGCATATCTCACAAGACAAGCAAAGTAATATACATATATAAATATATACATCTCTCTTAGCCACGTACGAACAAAGAATGAATATTTTTCTCGTCGATATATATTTGTCTATGTAATAATCTATAAATATGTATATCGTAATAACGTAATAATCACGGCGTGAGCGGGCGCATGCGTCTGGCACGTGTCTAGCCACGCCGTCAGTCTCGTCAATTGTCGCACTACACAATCACTAAATCTTAAGGTAGCTTTTGTAACTCAGGCGACGTCGCTGTGCGAAGACGGGTAACGCACACTACTTCCTAGATAGACGCAAATAATTATACATACGCATCACGCGCAATCGTTTGACTTTCCTCGCGGAGAAGCACGGAGAAGATGCGGTATTGTCGTTTCAATTGGCGCGCGAATAATTATATCGATAAAAGAAGGACTGATGAATTATTTCCATGTACTTCATCGGAGCCGTCTGCTCGCATACGTAATTGACTGCACACCGATTACATTTTCTACTCAAGAAATATACACTTCCTGCTCGAGAAAATACTGTATTTCCCAATACAATCAATGATGTAACAGAGAGAGATGGGTGAATGGAATATATATTTAATAATTCATAGAATTAAAAGATTCGTTTCTAAAGATTCTTATTGAGGATCAAATTTTGATAATGCAAACAAGCGACAAGATTGTGTTCCAACGATTAGTGTGGAAATATTTATGAAAATAAGAAATTTAAAAAAATACGATTTAGTCGCGAGAGATCATTTATTAATTAATTCACAAATTGTTATAATTAAAGACGTAATAACAATCAAATGAGGCCAAACGAAAGATAAGAATGTCCGCAATTTAGAAAAAAAGAAAAAGAAAACGAATAAATCCAAAACTCGTGAAGAACGCAAATTGCAAAAAAAAAGTTAATAATTAATTAATTAATCATACTTTTTGGATGGAGAAAGAGAAATAAAATATTCAGTACAAATGTTTGAAGAAATATCAGCACATATCGTTACGATTTTTTCATCTTTTACATATATAGACTGATATGCTCAATGTAAACAAAATTTCCAAATAAAGCAGAGCCATCCAAATAGAACACAAAAGTCACAATAATATATCATAAGAACATTCCTATAAATTTATTCGTCACTTACAATTAGTTCATTTTCATTAGATGATATTATCCTGATAACATCCTATGAAAATGAGAGTCATAATTAAATTATTACGAAATCACAGGACGTCATTATAACGTCATTTGCCATTTACCTCGGATCTAAATATATAAGTTCTAAGCCTTAAGCCATAAAAAAAATGAACGAATCATAGTCGATTATTTTCCTCGAATTCGACTGTAATTAATCAATTTCTTACGCGGCTTAAAGCTTAAAATACCTATACCCGTATTCATAGACAGATTTTGTACTTAAGACTTCCTTAAATTATCTTTAGATGCTCAGTAACCAATGAAATATTATAGTTCGTAGAGCGCATCTGAAGATAAATTACTGTAGATACCGGAGTTAACTTGATCTCGATATTGATAAAACAGATTTTCAGCCTTGTTTTACAATGTGCTTTTTGTATTCTACCTTAATTTTGTCTTTTATCCCGTTTTCTTCGTTTTCTGTCGCCCGAGATAAAACTTAACGAATTTTGGAAGAAACAAAAAACGCGGCAAAAAAAAAAAATACAATCTCAGACTTTAATTCTAAATGAAACATTAGGTACACTCAGAACGTACTTTTCCATTCATTCTGTAAACTTTAAAATCGTAATTTCGAGGTCTCATTATATATTCTTATTTTAGTCTAAATTATTCAAATAGTGGGGAAACTACTTTTTGTTTAGATATATACTTGGAATCATTTAAGTTTTGTTCGAGTCGCATGCCCCTATTCACTCCGACGCGCTGCAAACTCGTTAGAGTAGGAGCATGTGGAGGGTGCGATGCGAATATACGT
>NW_017305408.1:1980512-1986413 GCF_001594115.1 Trachymyrmex septentrionalis | reverse complement strand
TCCTTATATATGCGAAAAAATAATCCATGTGATAACATAAAACTGTAATTTATATTTTGTTCATATAGGCTTGCGTTTTCCTACAATTATTCGTCCCTTTTCTTTTATTCTGGAGAATATTTTTTATTATACATAAAAAAAAACAACAACAAAAAAATAGAAAAGTACGAAATACATCCGGTATGTAAATTACTCGAGCGTCTCTTTAAAAGTGAACTTATAAACTTAGTAAGTGAACAAATAAAGTCATGTGTGATTAGAATTATTCTAGTCATAATAATGTTCTTACGATATCTGTATTTTACTTGAGATTGGAAATTTCCTGAAATATAGGCACTCTCTTTCTCTCTCCTTTTTTATTCTTAAAATATTCTTACTCATAATATTTTCGTCTCCGAGCGTAACGTAACGGTCCGTTGAAGTAATCCATCGGGGGAGGTGATTGCACTCGAAAATATATCACTCATCGAAAACAATTAATCTTATATATAATATATAATCTTATACATTATACATAACCGACATACACGTGGTAAAGTTATAGACTTCTTAAAGCCCGCATCAGACTACCAACTTTGCAGACCGACTGCCAGGAAGTTAATCCGGTCTCTGACCGGAAGTTAAGCCTGCCACGATGCTTGTTTTCCTGCTAGATTGTTAACTGAATTAGAATTTTGCCGTATTGGCTGCGGTGCTCTCAGTGCCAGCGTCGCAGCCAATAGAATCGCAAGATTCTAATCCAGTCAGATCGGTCTAGGCTACATTCGAAAACACTGACCGCGTGTCTTCGATACATTTTATTTTTTAGACGCATGCTCCAACATGCTTCTATTTCCTCCAATCATAGCTCCTACTCACTCACGCGCTCGTTAGAGTAGGGGCTATGGTAGGAATGCTGAAACATGTTGAAGTATGCGATGCAAACAAACCTTTTGACTGTGTTCGCTTTGGCGCTCACAAGTACGCTTTAAGCGTCGTTTCATCCTTGTTGCTTATTAAATATTAAACAGACAATTGATGCTCACAAGTAACATGAGCGCCAAAACGAACGCAGCTCTATTTTATCCGTGTTGTTTAAATATTAAATTTTCGAATTTGTTCGAATATTAAATAAGATCATACGCGAAGGTATTCGAGTTGTATTTTCAAAACTTGCAGAGTCTAATACTGGCTTAATACGGCGCAGTCCATCCATTTGGGAGCGTTCTGTTTCACGCATACAGCGGCTCCACAATGAGATTTTAAGGTGTAAATTTTAAACAGTAAGGCTCGGTTGCACCAACGTTACTTTGATTTTAAGCTCTTTCTTAAAGCTCTTTCTATCTCGTTTTAAAACCGAAAAGAGACAGGAAGAGAGTTTTAAGCCTCGCTTAAAATTAAGTAACATTGATGCAACCAGACCTAAGCGATAAGAAATTGACCAATCACAATCGAATGTGAGGAGAATAAATTTTGGTTTATGATTGGTCAATTTCTTATAGTTTAAGGCTTAAGCTTAAGTTTCATGCCTTAAAATGCAGATGAAGTTTAATGCGCATGATGTATCATTTCATCCCTCTTTATTCTGTAAACACAATAGAGTAATAAGCTTTAAGCCTTAAGAAATTGATCAATCACAATCGAATGTGAGAAGAATAATCGGCTATAATTGGTCAATTCCTTAAGACTTAAGGAAATCCTAAAGTCAAGTCCAAATGCTAATTAAATTCTGTTTTACCGATAAAATGCGATATATCGACATATCTTTATATATTACTACATCAATATCTCACTCGCACATACGTACAAATTTTCTAACTAACTAATCTCTCGTATTAAGCATCTAAATCTAATTCCAAGTACTCAACATTGGTTGTTTATGTAATCTCTAGTCCAAACCAAGATTATTTTATAATTTACATTTACAAAGTATAAAACTCGTATATAAATGAAACATTATTACGAGTCGACGTTAAAAGTCGGTAACAAAACTGTAATTCTCCATCTTGTTTCATTTTTGGCATAAAATCGACCGATTTAAACTACATTATTATTTATACTTTAATTATGGAGAAAGATTTTTTAATCTATAAAGACAGTTAGAAAAATACTTGTTTGAAAAAATTGATAAAAACAGATCCCTGCTAGCAAACTGATGTCAAAATGACGACAAAATGACGTAGCTTGCTACCTAAAATTCACTTTAGGATCCCCTTAAAGCTTACTATTCTATAGCATTTGCAGAGTAATATTTTTTGTGAATAACAAAGATAAAATAATACATCATGCGGATTATGCGTGAAGAGGAATGCATTCTTTGACATACTATGCGGAACAAACTCGCTCGAGAATAAAGAGCTCTACACAATCAAAGGAACTGTGAAGGAATGAGGAACACAGGAAATAAGAATTTGAATCAATCAGGAACGGTTTCCGATAGATTGAAATTCTTATCCTCTGTTCCTGTTCTCTGTTTTCCTTAAGGAATTAACCAGTCGATTATTTTTTTCACATTCAACTGTGATTGATCAATTTCTTAAGCCCATTCTACAATTGCATGAGTAGGTGGTTGTAGTTGTTTGTAGGAATTAATCAATCACACTCGAATATGAGAAGAATATTCTACTGTGATTGGCCAATTCTTGCAACCACTTACAGCTATGCAATTGTAGAATAGATTTAATTCAGTTTACTATATCTATTGTATTTGCGGGCTTACATACGTACAAAGGACAATCGAAACGATAATAAACTCAATAAAGATGCACTTGACAAACAAAGTTAAAACTTAAACATGCAACTGCGCGTTACGTCGAGAACAAAGTTTTCTACCAAAAATATGTTCTACCGAAAACAAAGGTGAATGCAAACAAAAGTCTATTATATCCCTTCGTAGCTCTTTGTTACACTTTCTAGAAATGCGAGTTGACGCGAATTTGCGAGGCGATGCGACGGGCGAACGAAGAGGCGAGATGAAATATGCGGAGAATTCAGCTATGGAGAACAAAACAAAATTACGCGGAAAATTACGTACACACGTCTTATTTTGACCGTACATTAATTGACCCCCCCTTTTTCACTTTTTATGTTTCCGCTCTAGGGAAAAAAGTTACATGATCGCTACCCTGTTACATGGTCGCGATGAGAGCAAGTTCGGGAGCTTACGAAAGCTCGCATGGCTCTTCGTTCGTGTAACTGCAAGCCAGTGCAAACATTCAGTAAAGCAGCCCCTAGACGATCAATATTATTACACAATATTTGATATTTATACACAATATTCCATGGCGAAAATAAAAATTGGAGAGTAAATTGTGAATGTAAAGGGAAAATAATAAAAATAAAGCTTTTAAAAAGCAAAAATTGAGACAACAAAATGAAAAAAGAAGAGTAAACACATCTTTTTTATTTCGTTGTCTCAGTTTTCGCCTCTTAGATTCGATTCTAATGTAAGATTAACTTTAATCTCGGTTTAACTTAATTGTTTGTCTTTTTCTAATTCTTAGAATTAATAAAAGTTGAAGGGCAAATTAAACCGAGATTGAAGTAATTTTACTTTGGAATCGGATCTTAAAAACTTCATTTTTGTCTCTTCTCTTACATTCGACTCACGCTCCGATTTTTAATTTTGCTAGATATTACTAATCAGTCTACTGTAGAGGTTATATGATATCAATAATATCTAGCAAAAATAAAAATCACAGCCTCACATCACAGCTCTACATCACATCACAGTTTCTACATTGTAGAGGTTGTATTGAGTTTCCAGATGTCTGGTTTGAATTCTTTTGAATTATTTAAAGGAAGCATCAATAATACTATACAATAATATACAATAATTATTATTATATATAATAATTATTATACAATTATTATACAATAATTATTATAATATTATACAATAATGCACCTTAATTCTAGAATAAGGCCTATTCTTTTTGGCTGAACTAGTGTACACTTTTGGAACTTAAAGTGAGATAGATATACGTTTAATATTTATCGAAAGCAAGAAAGAAAGTTGTAGAAGAATCTAATGCAGAAACAGAAAACAGACCACTATATACTAAATCTAATGGTGCGGTCACAATAGAAGGAATAAGGATTCCAACCTATCAGAAACCGTGTATATTCCAGTGTATTCCAATATCTGATAGGTTGAAAACCTTATTCCTCATTCCTAATTTCTTCTTCCGTCTATTGTGGTTGCACCTTAAGGGTCACGAAATTTTTTTCGTGTACGCGCATGTGATGTGTATATACGTGTATAGGTTTAGTATTTCGTTGCTACCTTCAAGTTGTAGTTAAATAAGTGCAATAACGGTCGTATACGCGGGAACATCGAGACGAAAAAGGCGATCGCTTTTCAAACATCGGACACGTCGCGGGTGTATCGATTTCGACACAGGTAAGGATGCTAGTCGGAAGTATACAGACAGGTATTTCGACGAATCCTCGCGGAAGATTCGTGCGATGAAAATATTCACTAATTGTAAAAATTTTCGCCCCAACTATACGTCTCGTTGCGCATCGCGTCGCCTCGCAGTCGCACAAAATAAATAAAGATAGTCATCGTTTACGTATTACATCCAACCCCGACGACGATTCACCAAAATTGCAGCGCTATGAGACATTTTCAAGAAAGGAAGTTTGATCCTTAGAGACACTCGATAGCGACACCCGACTCTCGACAGCGACACTCGCCGGTCCTCCACCCGTCTTCGCAATCGCGGGATCGCGGATCGAGAAATCGGACTCGCGCCGAATTCACATCCTGGGCACGTATTAAAATCGTTTCGCACTATATTGTAGACTGAAGATTACTAATCACCTAGAGAGTTTTTCGTCCATTTCTCGCGATAATATTTATGTTTTTGAACAACATATTGAGTATCTAAAGGTTGTGCTTGCGCTCTCAGCAATCACGATTGTACATATAATGTAATGTAAACGTGTCACTGTAAAGAGATATCGTTTACCGTCGTAAATTTTCATATTATTCTAAAGTTGAAACTGACGGAATAGCTCCGTCTTGTATTGAGCCTTCAGACCTTTGTTTTAAATTCTTTAAAGGCATCAATAATATTGTACGATAATATTAAGTCTAGGAATCGCTTAAAAATTTTTGCGAATAAGAGATTAGAATTCGATCAGTCAAATGATATTTTTAATTTCAATACATTTCGCTTTAATTGGCTGAATTTTAATCTTCAATTTGCAATTCTCAATCTCCAATGCGTAGTGTGATACGGATTTTATGAAATTATTGGGAATGAATTCTGATCGAAATTTTTTAATTATTCCCTAGATTTCTATTGTGCCCTAATAGTAATTTATTAATAATACATTGATTAAACGTTGGGATGAGGTCCAATATTGGGCCAATAACTTGTGTTACCAAGAGTATGTTCTAAGGAGAAAATGGTATAATTCCGATCGAAATCCATTCCGAATAGTTCCATGATACATGCCCTGTTTCCCGTTTTTTGCAATTTCAAAATTAAAAAAAAAAAGAAAAAAAAAGTATTTGTTCATGTGTGATTATTATTTTAACTAATGACGTAAGATTATACAAAGTTAAGTGTCCTTAACGTTAAGCACACCCCGACACACAAACACTTGGAGAAAGTAATCTAAGGCGTTATCAGGAGACATCGAGGCCTCCCTTTTTCTCCTTTCCACTTTCTCTCCCAATCCCATTCTTTCGCGTACTTTGAAATAGGCATACAAAACGAAGAAGAGATGTTGAAATGTGATTATTCTACGTGTACAATCGCGGACAATCACAGACAATCATTTACACGTATCAAGAATTATCGAGGTAGATGTATGCATGACACGCATTTCGTTTTGTTAGATAGAATCGCGTTTGGACGAGAAACTTTTTTATTCGTCTCAACGGAACGCGACGATCGGAGGAATGATCGG
>NW_017305408.1:1972311-1980412 GCF_001594115.1 Trachymyrmex septentrionalis | reverse complement strand
ATTTAAATCGAATTCGTACATTTAAAAAATTTATTTGAAAAAAATAGAAGATCAATACAGAGTATCCCTCTTTTTTCGTACTTTTTTATCATTATAATATTTTACGCTATATTATTTATTATTATTTATAATGTTTAAATATATTTTTATATATTTCTATCAAATATACTATTAATTTTACAACTGTTTCTATATACTTTTTCTACTTAAAGCAGTCATTACTTTTACGTCGCATAATTTAAATTGGATTCGTATACAATTTAGAAAATTTATTTGAAGAAGATAGAGAATCGATGTAGGGTATCCCTCTTTTTTCGTACTTTTTTTTTATTATTATAACATTTTATGCCATATTATTTATCACTATTTATAATGTTTAAATATACTTTTACATATTTATATCGAATATATTATTAATTTTACAAAAATTTTACAACTGTTGCTACTTTTTCTACTTAAAGCAGTCATTACTTTTACGTCGCATAATTTAAATCGGATTCGTATACAATTTAGAAAATTTATTTGAAGAAGATGGAGAATCGATGTAGGATGTATCTTTCTTTTTCTGATCTGCGCGATCAGGATAGCTTTTAGATCATATTTTTGTTTCTAAATTTTAATAAATTATTTCGATATTAATTCTATTCTATTTTCTATTTCTCGATTCGACTGTTCCACTCGTCTTGTTCCACATTGCCGGGAATACGTAATGCCTGGAGTCGGTCAACATCGCGCCAGCGACATACAATCAAATTAGTAAACACTCCGATGTTGATCGGCACTCGTAGCTCGTCCAAACGCACACGTTTCGAGAGGAGCAGCCGCGTACCTATCGATTCTATCGATCACGAGCATCACTAAACGCATAAACTGCTCCCGTGCAAAGGCGCGTTTATTTATCGAATCGTTTGTATAAACGGCCAAGTCAGTCCAGATGAATATTTAGAAGCACGTAATTCAAAGTGCTATTTTAGGGAAACGAAAATCAACCCATTTCGCAAGGCCTAAAAAGTACGGCCTAAACACGGAATAAACGCGCCGTTATGGTACATTACGGATGCTCCGTTCGTTTCTGCACTTTCTCTTCGGATGCCTCTCTCACAAATTTCGTACAGGAGATATGATTCTCATTTATGGATTTCAAAGAATGACCTCGGTTTTTGCCGCGGTAGATAGATTTCTCATCTATCAGAGTTGATTAAAGGTGTGTTCTTCTCTCTCAGCTGAACTTGTACCATTCATTTTTCCTCTTTTTCTCCTTACCGGGAAAACGAGGAAGATGATTAATACAAAAAGTTCAGCTAAAAAGAACAGGCCTAATATCTTCTCTTGATTCATCTTTTTCTACTTGTCAACCAAAAAGACTCTCGTCTGTCTATTATTTACTTAATTATTAGTTACTTAATTATAAGACGCTACGCGAGCCGGTGATTATATAACTTCAGCATGTTGATTCACTGTTGGAAAACTTGTACTAAATTTCATATTTTACGTGTCTCAAACGATTCACTCAAATTTTTGTGTTAACTTACATTTTTTGTTAACACAAGATGAATATGTTAAAAGGTATATTATTTAAAAAAATAAGCACAAAAAAAGGAATACTGACTTAGTTTGTAAACAAATCATAGAAACTTTTTTTCAGTAAAATTAATATTTAGGATATGTTAAAAAATAACAAATCCTAATATATTTTGTTTGTTAAAAATTAACATTATCCTTAACATATTTTATTTATTCATCTTAGAATTTACGTTTTAAAATACATTATTTTTATGTTATTTATTAAAATGTTATTTTAACGCTAAAAATGTTGGATATTAATTTAATACAAAGTATTTAAATAACATAATCATGTGATCTGCAGATTATATTAAATTAATATTCGAATATGTTAAAAATTCAAAAAATTCACAAAATTTTGACATGAATTTGAGTGGACCGTTTCCAACACAAAATATTTACTGTATTGAATCGATAGTGAAAAGAACACGTTTCAGATTTAAAAATTTCCAATTTTAACCGAAAGCTTAAATTAACTGATGACAAATTATTATAAAATGACGATTTTGAAATAAATGACGAAAATGTAAGAAATTTTCTATCGACTCTCGCCTCTCAAAAATAATATATTTTATCTATTATTAGCACGTCTCTTAAATTCGAAACTATCAAATTCAACGGAAAAAATCAACGATGCGAAGAAAATTTTAAATTGAGACACTCCAGAATTGTAGATAATAATTATGTGATTAAAGGAAAAGTATTTCTTAATCACGAAAGACGAACTCTTTAAGATCGGTCGTAGAATCGAGCGCGTATATTCTATATTGCAATTTCGTAATTAGTGAGCGTAGAGGAAAAAAAAAGAGTAAAACACCGTACCTTACATCAATTGCACGTAACATATGTGCATATAAGCATCTAGCACCTCCAAAATAAATCGATAAGATGTATAGAGATTACATGTTAAACGAAAATATTTTTCAACGTAATTCGTCAAACATGGATGTATGTTATGCTCGGGAACACTGCATAGGTGAACCGATCCTAAAGAGGCTACCTATATACTACTTATTTGTACTAATTCGAATTTATTCCTGTTTCCCACTCTCACTTCTCTCCCCGAAATCGGTTACGCACAAATCAATATATATCAGCGCGTTTCCTAAACGGCAAATCTCTATTAATGAAAGTATAGAGATTCTCTCGCGTAGTAAAAGTATTCGTCACCGGCGAGTAAAGTGCTCAACCGAATAATCCCCGTCAAGATTATGTGTTCAGAAAGAATACGTTCTACGATACTCTTTGCGACACCGTTAGCGATAAGATAGAATTCAGAGGTCTATATTCAGAGAATAATACAATCCTTCTACCAATTATACATACATATAATTATAAATGTATATTTCATGTATTCGTTTTTAAAAATACAGTAAAACTACCGTTGTATCGACATAATATTGAAACTTTGCACCCAACATGTCCGTTTGAATCTTTTCCATCTGTATGTAATTGCCGAACTCATTAATTACAGTTTTATTGTGCAATAAGAGTATAGTTAAAATATTGAATATTTTTATTGTGTCATTTAAAAAATATACAAATTAAATAATACCTTATATATGAAAGAAAAATATATATTGCAGTATATAACTCTTAGTACACACCTCAGTTTTTCGCACCCTTTACTACATATGATGGTCTTTCGTGTCCTGGATTAATTTTCATCACTTTTACAAATATATAAAAATTATTAAATAATTTTTACGTGTATTTTGACATCTTTAGAAAGTGGTATATTTATGTATATAAATTATATATAAATTGTTATACACAATTATTGTATATAATATTATATTATATAAATCAAAGAAAATAAATGAACAGGACCCACAAAGGTGTGTGTTAAGGGATAATATATATTTAGCATAATTAGAATTTTTCTTATTAAAAAGTAATACATGAATTATGTTAGTTAATTATCCCTCTTTGAGGGATAGTTATACTGAATATAAGAATATATGCACTTACAATATTATTCTCCTCATTATTATGGCAAAATTAATTCTTTTTTGCTAATATAAATGTGATAAATTCATACTTGATAAGATTTGCTTCTCATGACATTCCAAAGCAGATGAATTTCATCCTGATTTTCCATTCTTGACTATAAGACTTGCAATAAATTATTAATCTTCTACGAACTTTAAGTGACCAAAAGCCTTCCTTTGTGCAATATTGTGATATATTCTTACATATATTCTTGGGGCATATCTTGCTTTTCGTATTCTAGTTTTAATAGTTCCTATTTCAGCAGGCGTGAGAAAAGATAGCAGCTTTTGTATCGAAGGTGTTTTTTCATATTGCTTGGCTTGTTGTTTACATTGAAGTAGATGCAATTGTTTTGCAGTTAATTTTCGTTTCTTTCTCGATGTCCTTTCTCTATGATTTAACTTAAATGTCTCTGCCGTTTTATTAGTTTGCTCAGTATTCTTGTCTAATAAAATTTGTGGCTGGTCAAACGAGCAGGATTTAATTTCTTCCGGAATATCTTCGAATAATGTAATTTGAGTTGTTTTTAATTCTTCTATCATTCTTGGAATTTCTGTCACCTCTTCTTTTGCAGTAACCGTTTCTCTACTTGCAGCCGATGTTTGCGGTTCTATTTTAATCATAACAGTAGAATCTGGTCTGTTTGGCAAGTTCAAGGAAGGTGCAACGCCACGTTTCAACTTTCTCACTCGGAAAGTTACTAGATAGTCATTGTCAGCAAAATGCCGATAGCACACAGCACACTTGCTTATCTGCTCATCGGTCATATGTTGGATTTTCTCAGAATAAATCAGGCTTTTCCATTTCTGGAAAAGAGCTGGATTCTTGGGAATCTGATGAGATGGGGCATCTCCTCCCGAGGGACATCCCAAGATGCAACATGCCCTGCCCATTGCCTGTAACGAGATTACGTGTCCATGTCAATCAAGCATAACTAATTAATCGCTTATCAATATCTCTTTAATCTCTTTAATCAGGTAAAAGTGATTTAAAGATATGCAAGTTGATAGATGAGGTGTTTCAAACACTCTTAAGAAACTTCAATTTTATAGTTATATTTGTTATCAGCATATCATGTTATAGTTTAATTATATTATTATAGAGGAAGATAAAAGTAATAAACTTTAAAATTTCTGGAAGTATATATTTTTTTAGTATATTTTTTGTTTTCTTTTTTCAGAATAAGGTTTAAAAAAAATATTGCGATTACCTTATCCACTAAGGCTTGATTTTTCATTTTCTGGTTATAACTTAAAAACTACGTAGTATGTAAATATGTTTCATGTGTCATCTGTGTAAACAATCTAAGAATCATTGAAGTCTATATTCTTTGTTACATTAGGCTGAATTAAAGTTATCTTGCTCTTATATTTTTATTTATTAATATTAATTTTTATTTATCAGGTGTATTAACTATTTTAAAACTTAATTACTTCTTTCTGAATGTGATATTATCCAGTTTGTATTAAATTTACATGAAAAAGATTCATGTAAGCTTAACGTAAATACTTTATATAAACGTAATCGAAATATATAACACAACTCTGGATTAAACCTAACCTAATAATAACATATAAATTGTATTTTTCTAGTAGCTAGTACTCAATCATTAAACGGATGGTTTTGTATAATGAATAAACTTTAAAGTTACCGCACAATTACATAAAAGCATCAGTTAACTGTTGCTAGAGAAACAATTTTTTAATTACTATCAGATTAAGTGAGCAACTTAAAAAAGTTTAGACCACAAATTAGCGAAAAAATAACAAATCAGGCTTTAAAGATTAAATATTCATTTAAGATAATCGCGTTTCCAAATGATGACAACCTCAAAGAACCGTCGACCACTGTTCACCGATTCACCCAGGAAGTGTCACATGATCGGCACCGTCGGCACTCGGTTAATTCCGAGAGGCAGCGACAGGTGGCGTTAAGCGAGGATTGAGAACGGCGCGTGAGTCGGCCATCTTTCCTCACGGCCAACCGGTGCCGTCGCGTCGGTCGTCGTTCGTGCGCACGCGTCAGCGACACTCGAATCGTGCGAGAGAGGCTGGCTACGCGAAATATTTGAAAAGTGCGGTCGTATCGCGTTACGGAGCGTCGACGTTCTCGCGTCCGCTCCGATCGTCCGGTGGTCGCGTCTCGCCGCGTCTCGTCGCATCTCGCGAGTGTGGCATGCGAGGAAGCGCGCTGGTGGCTGTTTACCCGCGTCACCCACGCACGGAGGATTATGCTCGATGAGCCGCTGTGACGCCCCGTCGGAACGACGATGCAGCGAAGTGGTAAGTGAGACGTGATGAGACGCGTCGTCCCTCGCACGCCGCGGTCTTTCTCTCTCTCTCTTGCTCCCTCTTTTCTGATTTTTTTCCCTTCCCGACAGATGAGAGAAAGACGGCGAAAGACACAGTGCACACGGCGCCGACCATTTTGGCAGCCGCCAAATTTTGTCGTCAATACGGCGCGGCCGGTCGATACGCCGCGAACCGACCTAACCTACCAATTTAATCATTTAATAGTCGCTCCCTCTCCCCCCCCTACCCTCGACAGCTTGGATTAATTAGATCTCGTCAACGCTGTTTTTTTCTTCTTTCGCTCCCTTTCCGCGTAGAGGCGGTAATTACAGGGCAAATTAAGGAGAAAGATTGGGTAATTTGGAGCACTAACTCTTGTGCCGTCAGTTTGCCTGTCTCTCTTGTGTTTCGTTGCTAAAAGAGGAAGATCAAAGGTGAGGGTGAAAGAGAGAGAGAGAGAGAGAGAGAGAGAAAATCGAGTTTTTTATTAATTGTTAATGTTTATTAATATACTGACTTAATTTAAAAAGGTTGCATGTAAAAAAATTTAGTGTATTTTTGGAGCTTATATTTTTCTTGCGAGACGTGTGGTTGATTTTAACAGGTGTCTTATTTTCGAAGGTCATCTTTGTTCACCCGCGTGTTGACGCGTTGCCAATTATTATTCTCGTTATTATTCTTGTTATTATTAACTTGCTTACCGCAAGAGTGATATTATCCGTTGTTTTCTGTTATAAACATCAACGATTTAGCACATGAAAATGTTATACATACAGGGTGTTAGTTAAGTATATTGCCATACTCTGCAGAGTGATTCTGTGGTTTATTTCAAGTAAAAAAGTCCATAAAAACGTGTGTTCTAAACGGCTTAGTTTCCGGAATAAAAAAAATTTAAGCGTGTAATAATCTATTTATCTATTTGAAAGAAATACTGCTCGAGTTAGTCCAAAACTAGTCAAAAACAGAAAAACCAAAATAGGCTTTAGTTCTTCTGATGAAATGAAATAATTAGATGAATTGTTGAAAATGTCCATCTTGCGCCATGATACATTCATCGAGCCTTCTTCTCAAAGATACCAGGTGTGTTACGTATTGTCTCGCATGAAGCAACTATTCGATTCCTCAAATCATTCTCATTCTCAATTGGGGTGGTATAAATCAATGATTTCAGATGCCCCCAAAGGAAATAATCCAAAGGATTTAAGTCTGGTGATCTAGGAGGCTTTGACTTTGACTTTGTCACTTTGTTTATGATTGTGCGAATGGTAACTCACGTGCAAGCAAGGCATATTTATGCAGACAGATATCTCCACCGCAATTTACCGTTTTCGTCAAACATTCACGAACATTCACCTGTATTTCGGAAACTAAGCCGTTTAGGACACATGTTTATATGGACTTTTTTACTTGAGATAAATCAAAGAATCGCTCTGTTGAGTATGGCATAACATAATTAACTAACACTCTGTATATTGCATTGATGGCTGGATAACGTATTATGAGAAAATGATGAAAGAGAAAAATAAACCTGTTAGATAATTTTTGCGAAATTGTCAATTATCTAATTATAATGTGAAACAGAAACAAATCTTACTTGACGATCTTAAAAATAAAATGTTTTGAAAAAATTAGGAAAATTATGAAATATGAATCCCAATTGGAATCCTGATATTTATTTAATTACTTTTACTTTATTTATTTTTATCTAATCATTTTCATTTTATTATATTCCTTTATTATTATTTAAATTCTTATTTATATAGATTAACTTTAATTTCAATTCAATGTTTTTAATTTTTTTTATAATAAGAATTAGAAAAAAATGAAGAATACATTAAATCGAGAAAGTTGAAGTCACACAATCTATGGTAAAAAGAGGTATAAAAATTTAAACATTCCAGATAATATATATATTTAAAAAAATAAGATTTAGAATGAATTATGTGATGGAATAAACATTGTAATGGAGAATAATAAATATCTCTTAAATTCGTATCTCAAATCTCAGCATCGACGTTCTTTTTATGTATCGACGTTTTTTTCTCTGTATAGAACCAGATTATTTTAGATATTTAATGGTTTCTATCAATATAGACTAACTTTAATCTTGATTTAACCTACTTTTTATCTTTTTCTAGTTCTCAGAATTAGAAAAAGATAAACCAGTTGAATTGAGATTAAAGTTTATCTAACATTAGTGGAAACAAGTCTCGATCATTATTCTGAAATCGGTTTTTGTTGTTCGTCTTATAGTC
>NW_017305408.1:1964626-1972211 GCF_001594115.1 Trachymyrmex septentrionalis | reverse complement strand
AGTGGAAACAAGTCTCGATCATTATTCTGAAATCGGTTTTTGTTGTTCTTATAGTTTGACCTCGCTGGTTCGTGTTCTAAATAGTTATTCACGCAATACACAACACGTCACCCGATTAGTTTCCCATTAAGATAAGATTGCCTGTTGTGTTGGTCCTGCATAGATAAAGCGCTATTTTCACGGACGTCTGTTGCTGCAATCGGTCGCGATAGAAAGAGGTCCGATACAAAAGTTACATAGCTAATACATCCAGGGCACGTATTATAGAATCGTTCGGAATAGATTTCAATTGGAATTATTCCTTAGAAATTACAATTGAAGTCTGGAATGAATTCCGATCGAAATTTCCCTTCACAGAGAACACAATGGAAATCCAGAGAATAATTGAACAATTGATCTCCTTCGATCAGAATTCGTTAGGAAACAATTTCATAATGCGTGGATTTAACATCATTAAATCAAGGATCTTAAATCCACACCACACTTTGGTGTTATATTTGGTAATAATTTTATTTAGACTATCAGAATGTTAAAACTTTTTCTAACATTGTCATCAACAGTTTAAGAGTTTTAACAATTATTTTGATGGTCCAGCAAAATTATTTTAGATCTAGTTAAATTTTTTAATACTTCAACAAAACCGTTTTTTTTTTTTTTTTTTTTTTTTTTTTTTTGGTAGTTTGTGAAATACGGCGTTAATTGTTACAGTTACCATAAAGATGACGATTTGGTGAAACTGTATCTCTTCTTTTTCGTATTTAATAAGCAGATGTCTCAAGAAATAAAAACTATTGACAAAACTGCAAAGTTTAGACGCGATAACGATAATATTTATGATCTGCGCGTTTTATCGATGAAGTCGCTCGAAAATAGATCCTTGAGGAATTCTCTCTCTGCAGGGTTAAAGAATCAATTCTCTTAATCGATTAAGGGGGAAGAATGCGAGAGGAGGAAAGTAGGAGAGCGATGGTGGAAGGCAGAGCAAGTGGGCGAGGATAGAAGAGAACGCTTCTTCGTCGCACGTGAGAGAAGCTCCGAGCGATCGCGAATCGCTCGAGTCGACGTTGCTTTTAGTGCGACTCGCGTATCCGACACGCGAACACGCGATCGTATCTTCCGCGTCCCACCGAGGATATTAACTTTATTGTACTGAAGACTCGCGTGGCTCACGAAAAACACACATTAATCACTAGAGCAAGATACATCGGGATTGTGAAGGTCGCGATTATCCTGCGAGAGTCAAAAAATCGGTACGAATCGAGATAAATTTAATCGAGTCGTCGTCATTTTCTGTATCTGTATACTTTTAGATTTCCTCGGCTTCCTCGTTTTCTCGAATCGTTTAAATCCTCGAATCCGTATATATAAATGGACCGAATTGTATAGATACAATTCACCTCCGTTCGAGTTCCAATAACGGATATCTGAATCTCTCTTCGATATCTCTTCAATCAATAGCTCTTTCGAGATTACTTTTCTCAAATCGCACTTTTAACCTTTTTCTCGATGCAAAGGTTAAATCTGTATCGAATATTAAATAGTAAAAATTTTATATCTTTGTACGACTTTTTTTTTTCATTACAACGCCTCAAAAATCTCGGTTTGTTGCTCTTCGAGCAACAAGAACAGTTTTGTACAGACTTTATCTTCACTTTTATGTTTTTAGAGGGAAATCCGGTAGTGGAAAAGGTGAAACATTATGCATGAAAAGGATGGTTCTGTTAACACATCTAAAAATTTAGCTACAGATCCGAAAATAATTTTATTGGGCCGTCGAAATAATTATGTAGGGCGCTCAAACTGATTGCTGGAATGCCAAAAACTTAAACTTTTTGCAGCATTGATCATTATATATGTATTTGAAATTTTTACATAATTATTTTGAGGATCCAACAAATTTTATTTTTAGATCTGTATCTGTAAGCTAAATTTTTATATATTTTAGCAAAATCGTTCTTTCCGTGCATTAAGGATTTAAACTCGCCCGAGATTTCCCGGTGTATCGACACGCCTAATCGGCCATATATATATATATCGCGTGATATTTAAATTCCAACCCCGGGGATCCGTACCGAGGATTTTTTGGAAAATCTATTTCGGTCGATGGAGCGTACATAGTCATTCACGCGATTCGCCGCGACAGAATTCAACGATAAACGACGCGGAGTTATCAGAACGGACGATCAGGATGGAGGCTTCTACGATCGCTCTGCAAGACGCACGTAAGATGTAAATTTCCATTTCCATTCTCTAAAATCTTTAGAGTGGAATGTAACTCTAAAGACTCTGAAAGCTCACTTTTGACAATTGAGCCACCCTTTTTCAACACTGGCTCAATTGTCACTCTTTGACCGGTATTCGTAGTCCATTCTTATTTCAAAACCGTCTTAAGACACTAATAGGGCTCTCTAGCTGGTATTCATAGTCAATCCTTACTCTCTAAATCTGAATCAGTGGATAATCACTGATATCAGCGCCAAGTATGTGCCACTGGTAATCAGTGAAATGTAAGATCCCTAACTGATCTTTATTATGTGATCTAACTAACCTGGTTTTAGTGCATAAATTCAATGAATATGGTATTGGAAAATTGAAATTAACATGCAAATATCTGTATTTTAGTTGTACTATAATGCTCGAACATTTTTCCTTTTTCAGTTAAATTTCATTGATTATCAGTGTCAAGTATGCCACTGAGTAATTAGTGACTGACTAATCCACTGATTCAGATTTAGAGAGTATATTCAAAACCGTTTTAAATTCTATCTTGAGATGTCACGAACCAATCAGAGAGCCGCATTAGCGACTTAAGATATTACTTAAGACAGTCTCAAAATAAGAATCGACTATGAATACTGGCCTCTGATTGGTCCATGACGTCTTAAGACGGTCTTAAATATAAGATCCAACTATGAATACCGACCTTTGTCATTCTTTAGAATTAGATTCCACTCCAAAGATTTTAGGGAGTACGTGTATCTTTTTGTGTGGCTTTTTAAAATTTAATATGGCTTTGATAATTTTTACATTCTTATATTATTTCAACATGATGTGTAAATACATCTCAAATATCGTGGAGAAGAATTTTCCGAATGTAACTTGTTTCTAAAGCAAACGTTTGCATTATAATTTTTGAAAGAGAAACTAGTTTCTGCTTTTATTATTGAATTAAACTCTCGAGAGATTCTATTTACCGCGCATTTGCAGTAATTATCCAGTTTCGATCGTACATAAATGCTACGTTGCTTAAAGCATTAACAACCAGTTATGGATACTGTATATTTATTGAAGATAAAATATCACGATAATAACTGCAACGAATTAGGGTTATTTTCTCAAATTTATTGATACGGTTTATCGATCGAAAACGAATTCATCGGAATAAATTGGCATAAAATACATATCTAAATATATACCTGACGAACAATTATGATAAAAAAAAAACGTCAAATGTATGCCTAATGTATGCTTTTTTTAACATAACGAATAGTTAAATAAAAAATATATATATTTTATATTAATACAGAAATAGATAATTCTAACATAACGTTTCTCTTCCCCTCCTCCTTCGTGTCCCGGACGATCCTTGCTCCTTATCATTTTTGCTCTTTATCGTCCTTATCACGGTGTTACAATACTGCTCCCTCTTTTATCCTACGTCCCATCCATTTTTCTGGTTTGTTTCCGGTGCTGTACGGATGCTGGACGACCGCATGACTCCGACGATGACGATGACAACTGGGACGTCATCGGCGTCACGGTCACTTCGGACGTTACGGCAGCGGTGAGTCTCTGTCTCTCTCTCTGATAAGGTTAGTCGCATTCCGATCGTCGGAACGTTGAAGTCGTATCGTCGACTTCGTGTCCGCAATATTAATACTGCCCCGCTTCAGTTCAGCATTTGCGCGATGATCGGCTGAAGGACTTGTCGGCGCGTGGAAGAGATTTTACATTAATTTTCACGAGGAAATTAGGGTATTAATCTGTGATAATGTTGATAGCATTTCATGTAGAGAAAGATTGATATATACCTATATTAAATTATTGCTCAATTGATTATATTAAGATTAGGAACATATTAATTAATTATCTAAATTATTTGGAAAATTTTGAAAGCTGCAAAATGTTCTGTGAAAATAATGTGTGATTTGTGTCTACTTTAGTCTCTCCTAAAATTTCTATTACGTCTTATTTTTCCTTTTAAAACGCGTTTAACGTGTATGGAAACTTGGAAAGCAACGCCACAATTACAATTTGATAGACTTATTGTAGATTCTATTTCTCTACCTGGTTCTATTTGTTTTTTCTACGTTATCTATTATTATCTCGAAACTTGTATTACGACATCAGTGTCCTTCTACGATTCTTGGAATTGGATACTATGCTGGCGTAAATTATATTCAACTTACATAGAACCACAAGCAGATACTTCTCCGATTTTGAACTTTTAGTACGTTATTGTCTAAACTCAAATCAAAATAAAGGACAATATTTTTTTACGTGTCCCACTTTTAGAGAGATAAAACATCTTTTTGAGGAACATCGGTTTTTTTTTTCGAATTCTGTCAAATATCATTGAAACTATAAAGGATGGAAAAAATATTTTTATACATAAAAGTTAAATGATTTTCTGAGTATTCTATCTCTCTCTCTCTCTCTCTCTCTCTCTCTCTCTCTCTCTCTCTATAATATTGAAACAAAACCATTTTTTAAATATTTGTTTTTAAAAAATTTTTTATTAAAAACTCTTTATTAAAAATTTATTAAAAAATTTTTTAGTATTATAAAGTTCCCTTGAATTCATTCGACTTTTATTAAAAATTTTGTTTTCATTCTAGAAGTTTTGACGATATTTGCTTTAAAAGAAACTAACTGGATGTTTTATCCCCTAAAAGTGTATATGAAAAAATACACCATAATAAAAACTTATCAAAATCGGAATGGCGAAACATTTCCCTGTACTTCCTTGTTAGTCTTGCCCTTCTGAGTGATCATTTTGTTAATCATAAATTTAATAATTTGCGTGGTAATTAAACGCATTCATGAACTTGAAACGATTTCGATAATTTTGGGCGGTGCAGTATTGTTTTTTTAACTTATTCTTGCTTCGTGCGGTTCTGATTTCACTGATTGCCAAACCGCAAAACGACACAAGCCGTTCCGGTTTCAAACCACAATGACAATTTAAAGTCACGAACAGATAGAAGCCTTTTCAGTCTTGGCGGACTTTTATCAGCCAATCCCATTTTGTTATCGGGCACATTAACGTTTAAAAGTGATTTAAAAGCGAGAAAACCGCGCTCGTTATGCCAAGTTCTCGGGCTCATTTCTGATCGCAATTCCTCCTGTTTCGTATATACGGTGAATTGCCGAATTACTCGTGTCGTAATAACGTATTTGTGAAAGTGAAACGTTTTCCGCATATCGAATTACAATTTGACCATTAAGCAATTGGATGAACGTCGACGCGATGTCGACAACAGACACGCCGACGGTGGCGTCAAGACGTCGCTTGAATCCGGCCGTTCTCGCCAGATATAATTGCCAGAAGAATCAGGAGTCTCAACAGGTAGCTGTAATACATCTCATTCGCATATAATGATAATACACTTTCGACCAAATGTGACTGCGATAAGCCTGTAGCAGATTACAGATTAGGATTGAGATTAGATCGGAATTTGAGCAAATAAATAAATTCACTAAATTTGATATTGGTTTTCTTTCTTCTGCTTAATTAAATTTCACTCCAATCTCAATCTTAGTTTGCAATTTGATTCTGGCTTAAGAGAATCCTAAAGCCGTTTGTATTACCGACTAATCATAATTTGTGTATAACTTTTTTTCTCTTTTGCAAATTTGAAAATCTTTTTCCAAGATTAAAGTATACACATTAATATGTGTCTGTGAGATGGAGTTTATATCAACAAATAATTTTTTTTTAAATCTTAATTTTGAAATTTTTTGTCATTTTCGGAATAAATTCCATCTCACAGACACGTATTAATTTTATTAAGTATGTATACTTTAATTCTGGGAAATGATTTTTGAGTCTGTAAAAGAAAAAAAAAGTTAAATAAAAAATACGACTTTAATTTTGGAAAATCTTTTTCGTTAGGCTTTCCATCACAATTTCGCAAACTCAGGATTGTTTGTTCAAGTAATCGGAATTCCACTTCACGTTTATTTTCAATTTACAAGCTATAAAACTTTTATATCAAGCAAATGTTAACTTCAGAAGACAGTTATACGTATCAAAAAAGTGAATTTTTTAATTTTTTTTCGATTTTCTCGTGAAATAATGTTTTCCGAGATCTTTTTGTGCGTTCTTTAATTCTGTAAAAAAAATCAATTCGTTGGAGATTTTTCCTAAAATGTGATCATGGTAAAACAGGACGACTTTAGGATCCCCTTATATGAGTTGAATTTCGCTTGTAAATGAACTAAGTAATTTCTCAAAATAAGAGATAATTGATGATAGATTGTGTTCAAGTGCTCAGGTAAAATTAAGAAATTTAGAAAATCTAGATGAACTTTTTAGAGAAAAGGGAATTTGGAATTCCTCCAAAGTTACGAAATTTAGAAAAAAATGGATCAGTTTCTTCAGAAAGAAAGGGATTTTAAAATTAAGAAATTTAAAAAAAATGGATTAATTTTTTAAATTTTTTTAGAGAGGATTGAATGACATTTGGAAAAATATTAAATTGTGATTTTAATTTTTTTTAACAATAACATGTGAATTTTCGCAATCTACAATAAGAAACTATCAATCTCTATGCGTAATAACTTGATTAATATACGAGATAATGTCAGATGACTCGAGGAGATTGGCGAAGGAATCATCAAGAAATCAGAGTTTCCATCCGACTTCGCGAGTCGGGAACCGACGATGCATTGTCACGAACTGCATTCCGTTCGAGACGTTCTTTTTATTCTCGTTTCCTTCTTTCGCACGCACACATGCACGCACACACGCACGCAGGCATGCGTGGTCTCGACAGTTCGGTGCTCTTATTAACTCAATGTCCAATTAAGGCCGCAAAACGAGTACGATTGCCGCTGTGCTTACTTCCTAGTGGACGCGCTTGAATAACAAGCATCGCATCGAGAGACGAAGACAATCGCGATCGCGAGAACGTTGACATCGTGGAATCAAGAGCGACGCGTATGCGTGCTCGAATCACTTAAGGTTGATTCAAAATAGCCATTGTTTTGGGTGCGTGATTAGTCGGCGCGATGCTATGATATGAGAATCTTCTGTCATTCGATAAAATTGGCCTCATTACTCTATATTCTCCATATTCTTGCAATTTTGCAAGTTATGTTTAATCGACACAATAATTGCCATTTTGTCACAGTAATCGCCAAGCCGATTTTTCAATGTGACAATTATAATGAATTTTTTTACATCTCTTAATAGTTTTTACATTAATCGTTGTATTTCTCTAGACTTATAAAATTGATAAACTTTCTATATTTCTTGGAAATGGAATGAAAATTGTATAAATTACTACTGAATTAAAATTTGCGTGTATTCTATATGTATTTTCATGTGAATGATTAATAATTAAATTACTAATTAATGAAA
>NW_017305408.1:1951718-1964526 GCF_001594115.1 Trachymyrmex septentrionalis | reverse complement strand
TATATATATACTATATACTTAATTGGAGGCAATTAATTGTATAATAATTAATTGCATTTACGAGCTTGTTAAATATTAATAAATGCGTTTCCTGCAGTCTTTCAATAATAATTGCCCGCAATGTGTATTAATATCTCCAATAAAATGATATCGAATGTCTTGCAAAAATTTAATAATAATTCGGTTTCGAAAATTAAACAATTTATTTATTGAAATAATATTTGATTTATATATTTAAATTTAAAATATGATGAATATTCTCTGAAAACAGAATCAATGAGTGCCCAGTATTGTCAATGTAATCGAAGAATTTTAAGTCTTTATTTCTGAAATTTTTTACAGAATGTAGAGACATGTTTTACTAATCCTCTGATCAACGTTGGAAAGAATATAAGTACTGTTCTTTTCAGCTGAACTTCTTGCACTCTTCAATCTTTTTGCATCGTTCATCTTTTCTCTTTTTCTCTCCGCATTGAAGAAAAAAAAGAGACGAGATGAGTGATGCAAGAAGTCTAAACAGAATAAGTTTATCCTTTCCAAAGTAGCGTTTACATAAGATGTGAATAATATACACAATAGATTGTCTAAATTAAAAAAAAAACAAAAAAGAAAAATGTAGGCCGGATGAAAGTCAAAATTCGTGATAATTGGAGTGCAAATTAATTATTTAATGTATTTTTTTTAATAAGTACAAAAGCCAAATGTTTCGGTTTTTTTCCGAGCTATCTTCGGTGAACTAAAATATAATTGTAAGTATTATTTTTTAAGCTGCAAGTGGGAAAATAATGGGTGCCTTCCATTTAGTGACATAAGTCGACAATTACTTATGAAATGCAAAGAAAGATAGAACGATATTTAGTAGATTTATGTTACTAAATGGAAAGCACCCATTTAGTGACAATATAAGTCAACACAAATATAGGCTCATGCAGGCAATTGCAAGGCCAAGTGGCTTGTGGACCCAAAAGGAATCGAGAACCACAATAAAATCTGTAATCATGTAGTTGAAATTAATAAATTAATAAAATATAAAAAAATAAGAGGCTTATTTTTAGATACAACGAATAAAATAAAGACTAACAGGTGCGAATTGTACAAAAGTCTGAGTTTACATAAAAGTCGCGACGAACGAAAGCAAAAGTGCTTCCCCAACGTTCAAAGCTCTTGTAAAGGGTTGAAGGTAGCGGCATGGCAAGCCGGTGCGGCGCTGCAGTATCGACGCTCGATATCATTCGGGTTCGTTCTCGCGCCGTCGCGGCGGACGCTCTGATTGGTCCACGCGATCGGACGGCGGCGCTCGCGTCGTCGCGACCGACAGCTGCGATTGGCGCCCGTATGAAGTTTTTCTCCTTCTCGCTCTTTCTTTCTCGCTCTCCCCCTCGCGCCCGCGCGGCAGCTGCGTCAGGCGTGGTCGTCGCAGTTCATCCGAGTCGGGCGCGGTGATAGTTTCGCGCGTCTGTCGTGGTTCATCTCGAGAACGCGGTAGTGTGGAACTGTGGCGTCTCGCTTCGTGCACGGTGGATAGGTATACCCGCGTTTACTCGGCGCTCTTTTCCTTCTCTCTCTCTCTCTCTCTTCTCTTTCATTTCCGCGCGACGAACCGCACGTGAAATGAGAGTGAAAACGCCGCTGCACTCGGCCGGCTCGCCAACGGTGTGAATCATCGACAACGCCGGCTTCTCGGGTCTCGAGGGGCCCACGCAGTGCGACGCGTCCCCCTTTTCCTTCTCACTCTGTCTTGCGCGCGCGTATTCCCGTTCATTCTCCGATCCGCTCTGTTCCTTGTCTCTGTCTCTCTTCCTTCCTCCCTCCCTCTCTCTCTCTCTCTCTCTCTCTCTCTCTGTCTCCCCCCTCCCCCTGCCCCCAGAGAACAACCCTCGAGAACATCCCGCGCGCGCACCACCTACGCAGCGAGCGTATCTCGATCTCGGGGGCGAACGGAGTGCATGTGCTCGACGATGTTCTCGCTAAAGAAGGCTTGGGCCCAGTTCCACAACTGACGGTTAAACTCTTAACCGAGGTCCAACTTATTCATTGTCTCTTTCCAATTTTAGAATTGGAAAAAGATGTGACACAACTTGAACCTCTGCTAAGAGTTAACCATGAGTTGTTGAACTGAGCCTCATTTTCACACACACACAACTCACGGTTAACTCTTAACCGAGGTTCAACTTATTTCTCATCTCTTTTCGATTTTAGCATTGGAGGGAGATGAGGAATAAATTAAACCTTGGTTAATAGTCAAACATGAGTGAAATTGTGACCTAAGATAATATTCCGGCATGATGTACGTCGATAAGGTCCACTCTTGAGGTAATCAGTTTGAGTGGTGACCTATGATCGTTCAGGAAGCTCCACGTTACTCCCTCGAGGGCGAGAAACACTCTCTCAAGCGAACACGCGAACCCGGTGACTCCGGTTAATGCAATACTGTCTCCTTCCACCTCATTCTACCTTCCACACGAGGACGGTGAAACCGGTATAATTTTTCGGCGCACTGAAAGTGACCTCTATGTTTATCCGCGACAATGGAAATGCGACGATCACCTCGGGGTGCTTTTTCCTCCGTATTTTTACACGCGTCGATAATTGCATTCGACGAAATAATACCGGTTTTTTGAAGTCCCTGAGTAATTTTGCTTGTAGGACGGAGCAAGAGACTTGAATTCTGTTTCGTATTAACGTACGCAAATCCCGTATGAAATAATAGGTTTGTTCTTTTCAGCTGGACTTCTTGCACCTCATCTTTTCCCTTTTTCTCTTCACAGAGAAAAAAAAAGGGAATAGATGAAAAGATGTTAGGCTGGAAAGAACAGATCTAATACTAGGTTCTGATGGCTAAATTAATGTACACTTGTACTTAAAATTTTAATCTTGGTTTAACTAACTTTTCATCTTTTTCTAGCTCTAAGACTTAAAAGAAGATAAGGAGTAAGTTTTGAGCCGAGTTAAAAATTAGTCTATATTGAAACGGACATTCAGATCATTTCTGCCAACATAGATTAACTTTAATCTTGGGTTAATTTATCTTCTTTTATTTCTTACAACTAAAAGTAAATTAAATTGAGATTGAAGTTAATCTACATTGCTAGAAATGAATATTAGGAGCAGTCTCGTAATTTTCGTCTTGCATTTACAGAACGCTCTTTCTGCTTCCTCGGCTGATCGCGAAGTCGGGCGGAAGCGGTGGAGCAAGCTTTTTCGTGGGATTCAGTTTAAACGCGATTACTTTTACTGTAATGCATTCCTGATATCGAAGTCATACGCGAGTCGAAACACAGACAACCGCCGGTGAGTCAACGTTGGGCGATCATGCGTAAACAACTCGTAACGTTATATATCGGATGTCTACGAACGAAACTGACATTCTTCAATCTCTTTCGATATCGAGTTAGAAGAGCGGCATAGAACACAGAATGATTGAATTTCATGAACAATTAGAAATAGAAAAATGCAGAAAAATATGTTTTCAATTGCAACAAATGTAATTTCCTACACTGAGAAAAATGTTCTGGTTATCATAGAATAATTAAAATTCGAATTAAAAGCTAATTAGGCAATAGAATAACACAGAGAGTCGTATATTGAAAAAAAATGTTTCGATTAAACCAACAAAATGGTATTTTGATGAGATCAAACGGAGAATTTTTATATAATAATCAAAAATTCTTACTGAAATGCCATTATTATTGGGCTTTTCGTTAATTTTCTTGTAATTAGAATATTTCTCTCAGTGTACAAATCCACACATTATCTCGTTGCTCAATTAGTTTCTACGAGATTCTTAATTATTCTTAATTATTCTTTTATTAGTTTTTTATCGACATTTTTTTTCATTGAATTGAGAAACAAATTGACACATAGATTGAGATACAAAGACTTCAAGATATTTAGTTCGCCATTAATAAATGTAGTAATAAATAACAGTGTAACATAATTATGGAGCTCTCTCTCTTAATTTCCATTAAACATCGAATTTTCTAAAATGTCAATACAGATTATCATTCAATGTGAAATATTTAGACGTAGAATAACGTCCTGCACTTCTACTTGAATATCGAAAGAGGGATCGTAGAAGGTACAAGTATTGATTCTACAGTCCTCACATTTAAATTCGTTTTCCCTGTTTATCGATCGATCCCGGGAAATGCTGCTGGTCCATTCGTTCGTGAGATACCCAAGAAGCCGGAGCGAGAACCACCGTCTTTCGTCGTTGTCGTCCGGTTATCCTCGTGGCGCGTAAGACGAGCCGGATGGCTCTCGTCTCGTGGAGTACCACTCTTGCAACGATAAACAAAACCGTTTCATCGCGTATCGGCTTTCGACGTGTTTTGCCGGCGCCACAATCGAGAGGCTTCTCTCTTTTTCCTTCCGCAATGCGACTTTATCAGCATAAATTGTCGATCGCAATCGTTCATATTGAAACGATTACAATTGTCGATACACAAAAATATCACACAGGAAATGTTGAGAAACATAGCTAGTATTTTTACGTATTCATTTGTTTATTTACGAACTTTTTTGTTTGTTTAGAAACTTGATAAGAAAGAGAAGATACATTTATATTTCTTTTTTGACAACACAATGATATACCTATCTTAATATTTGTACTTGTTGTTATGTCTAGACTGAAAAAAGAATTGCTACATCTTAATACATATCTCATAATAAATATTTACTCAATAAAAAAAAAATGATAGTTAAATTAATGATTAAATTTTTGTGTCGAATAAATATATGTTTACACTTATTAAGTATTTACTTAGAACTTCAAAAAAAAAAACAATATTTATTAAAATTTAGTTTCTTTTTTTTACGCTTAAATAAATTTAAAAATAAGAAAAGCAGGTATCCGTTTAATTAGAACAGTGGATCGTTCCTTTCATTATATTGGATAGGCAGGGATAAATTCATTACCGCGTGAGAGAAGCTCGCTCAATGAATGAGGATGGTTTTTGCTGAACGAGTTCCAAATAAAGTTTTGCGGGGTCATTCAGCCTTTCGATCGGTCGCTCCGAGACACACGGTCGATTTACAGTTACACGCATTCATGCTCGCTTTGCACACATCACTCGAATCTTCACTGCAATTTCTACAATTTCTTTATAGGAGGTCAATCGTGTAATCTTTTCCCTACGGCGGAAACGTGAAAGTGAAAATTTTTTGTATGTGTGCATACATACATAAAAAAATTTCACTTTTCCGTTCTGAAGAAAAAGTTATTCGATCGATATACCCAGCTTTGGACTCTCTTTCATAAAACTGCGTACGGTAATTGCAACTGTCGCAGCTCTTATAATTAAAAGAATTTAAATCAAAACGGGCTTCTGAGACGCAATGATATTAATAAATGTCTATTATGCAAATAATATATATAAGTAATTGTATATTATCTCTTTTATACATGCATTAGATTATAAATCAATTAACATTAAAAGTACCGTTTTTACTTGCTGAAAAAGATCAAATAAATGAATTATTACGAAAATAGAGAATGAAAACCAAATATATTTTATCAGTAGGAAGAACATAATTGTTGAGCAAGGCAAAAAATTTCAAAATACTACTTTTTACGCAAGAAATATAACTAATCTGGAAAAAAAGAAATTGAAACAATTTTACATCATACATCTCGAGAGACCGAGAACGCCTCGACGTCTCAGAGGCACGTTTTTGCTTAACGCGTTCGCACCATAGTCGTTACATGAACAATAATCGGATTGCAATAACCCTTTTCTTTTATACACGTACTTGTGCAATACGGATACGTGATACCGGCGTGCCGAGTACACAGTCGAAATGAGAAACGCGAGCGAACTCGTTAAGCATCTCTCGGTTTTCGGTTTAAGGGTTAAATCCCCTGTCGAGTTCCCGCGGCGATCTCCTGCGGGAGGAAAGCGAGCGAGAGAAAGAGAAGGCCGTTCTGCGTGGTGAAAAAGAGGATGTCGACGACGGAGAACCAGAACGGTACCGCGGGCGGCGCCCAGAGCAACGGCATCAAGCCTCTGTCGTCATCGTCATCTTCATCGTCCACGGCGTCGTCGGGCGTCTCGCCGTCGTCCGGCGGCCGGGTCGGTCTACCCAACAACAGCAACTCGTCCTTCCTCTACAGCAGCAGCACGATGCTGAGCCGGGAGAAGGCGCGGCAGGTGCCGCCGCCGACCCTGCCCAAGTACACGTCGAGCTTTAACGCCGGCTCGAATAACGGCGGTGGCACTGCTGAACGACTCACCAGGGAACGCGAGACCGGTGGTAGCTACAGGCTCGCCAGCCTGGACAGACTCGCCCTGAGGCAGAGGATACTGGATGGGGAAAAGGCGAACGGCGAGCCCATCTCGGTAAGCGAGACAACGGGATGATCGTTGCACAACATGGATCTCGAGCTAATGGCTATTTCGCGGCGTCATACATTTTTTTTTTTTTTTGACTTTTGGCAAAGCTCCCCTCCCCTCCCCTCCCCCCTCGATTGTCCTATATTGCGAATATCCACGTATTATTGCGCTGGACGAGTATATCGTCTTATGAAATAATACAGCGCATTTAACATGTTTTTAAATTTTATACTTGAAGGCTGATATTCGTACACGGAGAGAATTATTTCTTAAAATTTATACTTAATGAGAAATTTATTAATGAGATATTATATGATTATATATGATTTATTATTAAAATTTATTTAATGAGAGAAATTTAAAATTTACATAAAATTCTCTGAAATACAATATAATGTTGTTACCATTATTATCATATTTTTTCAGAATAAACTCTAAGAAAAAATTCTCTCCGTGTTGTCGGTTCTTATATTTAAAATAAGATCGTCTTAAGTACAGTCTTAAGATGTCGTGAACCAATCAAAGGGCTGTATTTGCGTCTTAAAACATTACTTAAGATAGTAAAATAAGAACGGATTATGAATACCGCCTATATTTAATCTATTTTTATTACAAGACCGTCTTAAGTAATGTTTTAAGACGCTAATGCGGTTCTCTGATTGGTTTATGACATCTCAAGATTGTACTTAAGTCTCGAATGTAAGAACTGATTATGAATATCGGTTTTAAAGAGGTTTTCATTCCAATTGTTTCCTTCACGATTTTCACCTTTTACGAAACTGAACTTTATTATACATAAAATTGAAACATGAGTTCCAAAATCAGATTTAGAAATTATTGATTAATCGTGACGTGTACTAGTCTGGCATTTGCATACATTGCTATACTTTATTCTAGCACATTGTGAGCTGGCATGTATAATATTTACCAGAAGAAGCATATTTAAAAAAAATATAGTATGTATATCAAAGAATATTTTGAAGTTAAAGCACGTACTTAAATATAAATGATGCGTATGTGAATTAATTATGAGAAAAAGACGCAAGTTTTACCACTCAAGCGTTAATCTTTAATTCATATATATATTAAGTTTATTAAAATATATATATTATGTACGGCTTTTTTTACATCTCGTCTCAGACGATGTCGGCAGATTCTTCGAAAGATGAAATACATTTTTACTGGGTACAAATCTAAAGGCACGAATGAAATTGTTTCTGTTAGAAGAGTTCGGAGTGTCTCTAGAAAGTTGCTCTCGGAAATTTAGATAAATATTCATTGAGAGTACACACAATGTAGTTTCTTGAAAACAAAGCTTGTATAAGTAGATACTTCAAGTTTATATGTTTATTCTCTAAAAACTCTCAGTATCAACTTTTGTAAAATTTCTCAAGAAAACTGGCGGGAATTTTCAAGGGAATATACCGGCGGATAATTTCAAGAAATTTTATGGAAATTTATACCGAACTGTTATAATTGAGTACAATTTTCTGTCACTGCGACGATTCTCGAATAAAGTAATAAACTCTAGAAAACTTGTTACTTTTGTATTACATCAAAGTTAGAAACACGGTAAATCTTACCGAATGATAATTTCTTAAAATACCGTACTAACATTAATTATGAACAATTGAAGATTTTTATTTTTCCAAATATTTATCGCATAGACATAGGTAGATTGACGAGATAATTTCACTTTGAGAATCACTGCCAAGCAATATATGGCGAAGGAGGCAAACCTCCCTTGCGATACTTTTCTGGCCGAGGGGTAGTTCAAGTTTGGGGATCTCACCCTCAATCGAAAAGCTGTAATTCGTGAGTCATACAAAGCAGAACCTGCGTGTGCGCTTCGTATTTAAATACGCGAAAGCGTATTTCTTCGCTTTTATTGCGTTTGTTCACGTCGTCGTTTATCGCGAAGATTATAAAAATGTCCAATACTTACGTTTACAGACAAGATTACAAATCGATATATATTGCCTTGAAACATTCAACAGAAATCTCGAAATTTATTCTTTGTAATCTAAGACTTAAACAAAAAAATATACAATTTCAATCAACCTGTATATGTAATAGAAATTGATTAAAGAATAGAAAGATGCAATAAATGATAGTTTCTCTTGATGTGTTAAAAATGTCAAAATACATATAATGTAAACAAGTGCACTACTTTCAAACGCGTGAGAATTACCAGAAAATTACACGAAAATGACTCGTTGTAAACGAAATAAGTAGGGAAAATAAGAATAATCGGGAAAAGGGGAAATATAATGAGGCATGAGAGCACGCATGACGATAAAAGTGTCGTTCAAGCGTCTCGACCCTGAAGAGGAGGGTCGACGAGCTCTTACATAGTCTAATCGTTCTGACACATTTTTACTAACGAAGGAACAGTGACATTCTACGGCGATAAGCTAGCAATCCGTGGCAAAAGAAAGAAAGAAAGAGAGAGAGAGAGATACGTGCATTTTATTTCGAACAATCATGCCATTCAAAAGCCTGCTAGAGATATCCGGAGAAGTTATAAATTTTTCCTCTCTATTGCAATACAATCCGACTTTGTTACCCGCGGTAAAATGATATTTTCTCGTTCAACATCATTTTACATTTTACGCCGATGTATATTTCATATTTCGTGCTGCGAGTTTTCGTTTTGCCCACGTACGAATTAATTGAATTATTGATACTAACAATTTAAATATTATTCGAAATTAAAAGAACTGAATTATATTAACGAAAATATTTTTTCTACTTGTTAAAAATAGATCTCTTTACATTAATATAATTCCTCACAATTTTATTTAGGCCAATCATAAATTTTTAATTAAAAAAAAAAAAATAAGTGAAGAGAAAACTCTGGAAATGTACGTTTCCAAATGATGTCTATTATTTACAAGCGCTTTTTTTTTTGTACGGTAATTCTTTCTCCGGGGTAACTAATTACCAGGCAACGCAATTAAAAGTTAATACGTCGCAATTAAGAGATAATTCAACTATATATATATATATACATTTATAAAACCTGCCCGGTAATTGTTTCGTTATAACCGAAACAATGCCGCGATAAAATAATTCCACGGATAAAAATAGAGATTTGAACGAAATTGCATTGGCGGCACGTAGGCGGCAAAATCGAATATAATAGAAGTTCGCTTCGTGCGCCACCCTTTTTGAAGGGACGCGTTAATTAAGGAGGAGTCCGTACTTTTACGTCCAGGTCGAGGACACGTGCGTGGCGTGCGTTGCGTTAACGATTGTCTTAAAGGCGAACGAGCGAGCGAGCGAAAATGCGTTATTGCGAGCTGTGTTGCGCAATCAGCATTATATCGTTCGCCGAAGCGGTATTGTCACAGTGCATTGTCCGACGACAATTCGCGAACTACTTTCAGTTCCGAATGCATTCCGCGCGGCTAACCCAATTCCGAGTAAAAAAATTTCGTAAAAGCGAACTCGTCTGAAATCCGGGCGGAATTTCTCATCTTTTCGCTAATTAGAGGATTCAACATGCTCCTGAGTCCGCGCCGTGTTTATTTCTCATTACTAAGCTTTAAATGACGAACGTTTTATCGTAAGCTTCTTTTTTATCAATTACGATTATTCGATTATTCCATATTTGTTTCTTCTTTTTTTTTTCTTCTTAATTTGTGGAGCATGTACAAAATGCATAGCATAGCTAAATGAAATTATCTGGATCAATAAACATCTAACGTAAAGTTTCTATATTGATTTACATAACGTGTAAACCGTTGGTTCGTGCTGGTTTTATGCTAGTTGTGCTACACTTGCGCATTTTGCGTATCAGTTTGCGTTCAGCAGACTCAACAGTTGAGTGAGCGCTCGCTGTTATTAATGTATTCCTTTAGATCTAAAATTCTGATTGGATGCTCTAAAAGAATGTATACCAGTAACAGCAAGCGCTCACTCAACTGTTGCGTTCGCTAAATGTAGCCCTATGCTTGTGTATTTTGTGTGTCATAATTAACAGATTATGACATACAAAAAAAAAAAGAATGTAAAGCAGCGAAGAGCTGCGTAGAATAAAATAGGAAATAGGGAACAAAGAATAAGAATTTCAGTCTGTCAGAAACCATGCATAGAATATACAGTTTCTGATAAATGGAAATTCTCATTCTTTATTTTCTGTTCCTTATCCCTTTGATTGCGCGCAGCCTCTGAGACAGTAAATGAATCGACCAATCACAGGCAGAGACGTAATGCAATAAGCAGTAGTAAATCATATGGTGTCCAGCGGTTCTTGAATATCCTTGGATTGGAATTTTATATGTTCTGGAAAATTCCTGCACTGAAAGAAAAGATTGGCTGCTGCAGCAAGTTAGATGGTAAAATATGGCATAGCATTTTTGATTGATAACAGCCAATTTTTGGTTGCAGCAGCCAATTTTTGATTGCGTTAGGCTATCCGCAATGTCAGTATAGGATTTCGATAGGCTAACGTAACCAAACATTGGCTTCTGCAACGAATTAAAAATGCTATACCATATTTAACCATTCCTTTCTATCAATGTGGAAAACCCCTAAAATTTTAGAGCTTGCCTGGAATTTATCATTCTTTCTAAAAAAAAAAAAAAAAAAAAATCAGAGCGTAAAAAAAGAAAAAAATAAGAAGAAAAATTGTGTTCGAGTATAAGTCCTCCTTTAAAGACGCAATAAGTTACCAATAGAAAATGAGAAACTTGAATTTAATGTCTAAAATAAAAAACATAGGTAGTAGACAAATTGTTTGTGTTGACGAAATGTTCGTTTGATATTATTTATAAAGCGATAAGTAATAATTGTTTCAAATTTGTTAGCGTTTTATAATTCATTCCTGGTGGTATGAATCCTAATTGAAATATAAAGCATATAATAATGTGCAAATCGATGAAAATCAATTAAATAATGAAAATTAATCGATGGGATAAACCCTGGGAAAATCAGGATTTTTACCTGGAAATGTCCTGGAATTATCCTTGAATTGACTAGCCAGATTTTTACTGGACCTCATGTAAATCCAAAATGTTGATTTGCTCACTGTTTAAGCCTTACTGCTTCATTCCTCATCTTTTTCCAATTCTTGAATATAATTTTTATGCGCCGTATCTTTTATTATGACACATAAAATATATAAGCATAGCACAGCCAGTACGAGACCATCTGGACCATCGAATTACGTAAATCAATATGGCGGATTTTATGGTGAATTGATCCAGATGATCTTACGCTATGCTATGCTTATGCATTTTCTGTGCTGTAATCAATAACGCTATTAATAAAACGAATACGTCGTGCTTTCGTTTTAATAAAATTTTATTTGTCTCGCGAATAATGAAATTGTTATTGCGTGAATTAACAAAATTATTTGCAATTAAAATAATACGCTGACATCATTTTTTTCAATGTAGTGCAGCAATAAAGAATAAAACCTACTATTTACTTCCTGATTATCTTAAAGATTTTTGGTTTTTCCGAGCCAATATTTCTCACCGTAACTTTTCTATAAGACGTCCTTTCGACATGCGTGTAATCGAATCGTCGAGACTCAATAACGACTGTCATCGCCTTTACTGCGTCGTCAACGGCATCGCATAGTGAATTGAATCGCGACTCTTGATCGCGGTGGCCCAGATTTACGGAAATCGAGCCGTTTATTCTCGTACGGAATCGGGCATTGAATTCTTCATGAGCGCCGTCGCGCCGCGTCTCCGCGTTAGAGAAGGAGAGGAAACAGACGAAGACGATAATTGACGCAAATGATGAACTCTTAAGCGTAATGGGGCCTAAGTTGCCGCCAATGAGAACATAAATTCACCTCTTCCGCTTCCGCGTCGTCGCACATTTTCTCGTGTCTCGCGAGTCGGAAGATTCAAACGAGATGTTTTCGCGAGCGGATTGACGTCGCGTGTAATCTGCACACTTTACGCGTTTATCCGACGACGTCTGATAATTTCGTCGTTAAGTACCTTCCGAGATTGCCCATAAAACAGTGCCTTTCTATCGATCAACGGTGATGGGGAATGGCGAGAAGATAGTCTAAGTTTCTTCTCTAGTTTTTAAAAGGTTTCCCTTTTCATGAAAAACACTTTGTTTTTCGCGAAAGAGGAACTTTCCTCTTCTCAGGATAATTCCCTGTATTTTTAAGTTTCCCGAGAACCCTCGGAATAAATTCGTCTAATTTCGAAGAACACGCGACTGTGTGAAATGTCATATGATTGTAACGCCAAAACGGAGCTTTCCTCATAAAGGTTGAGAGATTGATTTACATTAATAAGAATAAGAATCAGATCGATACTGAGAGTCGACGCTATAATTCTGTGGTTAGTAAAAGGGCGTTTGAAGAAGAGGCTCCACGCGATCGAATCGTCAAGCTTGCCTCATTAATATTAAAACGTGCGGCTAACTCGGCAGATAGAGAGAGAAAAGAGGAAGCCGTTCGCTGGAGTTTTATGAGTGCGCCTATTATGCAGGCGATGGACGGA
>NW_017305408.1:1926550-1951618 GCF_001594115.1 Trachymyrmex septentrionalis | reverse complement strand
CGGCTAACTCGGCAGATAGAGAGAGAAAAGAGGAAGCCGTTCGCTGGAATTTTATGAGTGCGCCTACATTCGCCTTACACGAGTAATCTCTGTAACACGGCGAAATTTACGAGAGCCCTTTTACCACGCCGAAACGACGTTGTTCAATGGAAGAATTGCAGAAGCGAAATTGGCAAAATTTTGCTAGCTTTTTTACATATTCAGTATTTTACCATAACGCGTTGCTTATTGATATGTTACTTTACTATATAATTATATATTTGTTTATTGGATAAACGACGATTATATACGAATTACATACGCAGTCCTTTTTAACTAGCTATCCTTTAGATTTGTTTATTTTTTCAAAAGTCAATTTTAATAATTATTACAGAAAATTTCTGTCTAATTAATTTTAATGTACCAATGGACGAATTTTTACCTGAAACTATCGACGAATTTAATTTTATGCAAGAACAATATTGGCCCAAGAACAACAAAGGTTATATTATAACGTGTAAATGACGTCAAAATAAGTCGTGATTGAAAAGTGACTTTTAATAATCAAATCTGCAGCTTATTCTAACGTCATTTTGATGTGTTATGACGATTTGAGAGTTATTTCGGAGGGAGTATAACTGCGCAAGAAAATCTTAGAAATTAGTGCGCAGACTGCAGACAATTACAAATTTAATTTGAAAATATTTAGGAGTAAAGTCCTAAAATTTTCAGATTTGTGTCCTTCATTTTCTCTCAAACAATATGGTCACCATAATCATATTATATCAATTGATTGCAATTTGTACGCGATACAATTTAGTCTGACCACATCGCGCATATTAATGTAGGCGTTAAATGTAGGTGTTATCATTTATCAGCCTCGCTCGAGTACGCTCACGTGCTTGTTCCCGTTCGACAATTAGCATGGCTTACGTATTTCCCGCCCGTATAATAGCAAGCTCGTTATTAAAAGAATGGCTTGGCGGGTCTTTGTTGTACGAACGTTGCCATAAGTCCTTTTAATTAATTAATTCCAAAAAATAAAACGAAGTCAAGGGTTTAATAAAAGTATAATTACTTAAAAATACGCAAGCGCCACTTAAGAAATTCACCGACCGCACGTGGAACACGTAGATTGCGTAAGCACGTTTTGTATCCGCTTATTGAAAATGTATAATGAGTGTACTTATTATAGATCCCCTGCTGGAACTTTCATCAAAAGGAATTCATTAATGAATACCGTACTCGTTATCCGCGCCTGTCCTCCTTTCTCACGGCGCTTTGTGCGAAAGAATCTCAATTCTCAGACGTCGTCCCTCTCGAAAGCGGATCGAGCACGTGCCAGAGTTGCGAGCATAACGCGGTCCTTAAGGTGAAAGTTCATTCGCCGGTGGACGATCATCGAGAGCGACGGTCCGGTGTGTCCAATCTCAGCTGGCGGAGACTCGGAAGAAGATGAGAAAGGAGGCGACGCTCGGCAACTCCTTTCTACAGAAGAGGGCTCGATCGTCTCGTACTCGAGAAGAGCTTACCGAGACAAAAGCGTCGGCCGTGGCGCGGCCGCGATGCATTTTCCACGGAATCGATTTAATCGAGTCACCACGACGACGATGACTCGCCACCCAGCGGCGGTGGTGGTGCCTGGTGGTGGTGGCGAACCTCGCCGAGAGAGTATTGACCTGCAACAGGGGTTCCCAAGCCTGGGAACCAAAGTTGGATCACGTGGGGGGATGAAAGACGTCTCTGTGGGTCGCGAGTTCGAAGATAATGAGGCCGAGAATGGTTACGTTGAGCAGAGAAAACTGATCGGTGAGCGCTCAGTGATTCCTTAACACTGATTGGTTCCCACACTTTGGATCCGGCCAAGAATTAAAAGAGCAGGTGCCAATTGTATGAAAGAAAACAGTTAAATTTTTGTGTTAAATTTAACACATTTTGCGTTGTAAACTTATCTTTCACATTTTTATCATTCATTTAATACAAGATGTACATGTTAAAAAGTAATACAAATATTATTGTATGTAGCAAAATGAAAAAAATAAGCACAAAGAAAATAATACTGACACAATTTGTGAGCAAACTGTGGAAGCATATTTTTTTCAGTGAAATTAACATTTATGATATGTTCCATCGATACATACTTTATTTATTTGTCTTAGAATTTACGTTTTAAATTAACTCGAATATGATAAAAATTCAACACAAAATTTTAACAAGGACTTGAGCGAACTGTTTCTAACAAAATACAAAATATTTTTTACGAATCACTGAGCACTCACCGATCAGTTTTCTCTGCTGAACGCCGTTCGATTAAAATTGTAGCGGTAGCCGGAGAAAGAGCAAATGTATTTTCTGCTTCTCCGCGAGAACTTTGTTTTTGCGCGAAATGTGTTTAAAGCTCCCATCTTGCTTTGTAGATACAGAGAAACAGAGAGATTCCTCAGTGGAGTCGGTTGCCTTTCAATATTCTATAGGTTTTTATATTTACTCTTTGAACTTTTACTTCACGTGCTTCCATAAAAATTGTCTCATCGCAATTTTAGAGATATTGATTTACCGCGCAAGAATTTTTTATTTCATCCTATATGCATCTCATTTTATTGTAAACATGCGAAGGAGTAGTTATTTTTTCCTCAACTACTGTATATTACGTGTAATTTTTAAGTAAGGTAAACATGTCAGTTATGGGTTCCGGGAAATTTATCAAGATCACAGTTTGTTAACTTTATCATTAATTACAGTTGAATCTCTTTTCTACGCGAGTCTCCCCGGCGTCTTTCGTCGAATATCTTCGGGTGTGCTGGAATCGCGGAATCGGGTCATCTTACTCTCTTCTCTCCTTTTTTTTTTTTTTTTCATGTACATCTTTCCCGTAAGACACGGCCGCTCTTCGAAAGGCTCTCTGCGAGCTTTTTACTCCTGGAATGATGCTGCATCGCACGCGGCGGGACCGGTTTTCTGTTGTTGTGGATGAACCGTACGGTCCCTCGTCGATTTCCAGAGTCACTTTGTGTACGCGAGAGAGGCAACGCCAAGCGAATACAAACTCGCCGTCGCACCTTCCCCAGAGGGGGAGTTCCAGTGCACTATGTCATCCTTTCTCGACGGCGAAAAACAATAACTACGAGCGACGGGTGCAGAGAGTGGCTCTCTCGCAGTCGCCGAGTCTTGCCTGCGAGCAACGCACGCGAATCAACACTTTACTCTGGACGTCGAAAGCAAAGTGCAAATAACAATTGTTATAATACTGGATGCTTTTCAACAAAGAGATACTTTCAACAAAGCAGATTACATAATATAACACACTGAGTCGTTACATCCTTGTTGTTTGCCACTGTTAAACGAGGATGAAATGATCGCTGGTCTCGAAATCTCGTGGAGTGTAATCTCACTCGAAGAGACTGAAAATTTAGCCTGTCTTGAAAAAAGATACTGCAATAATACTCTTGTTCAAGAGTGGTAGATTTTCGCCCCTTTTAGAGTGAGATTTACCGTTTTGAAATGAGATTCATTCCGAAGGAGTGAAATCTCAATCCCCTTTTTGGAGTGTAATAGAGGTCCAGGGTAGATGGAGCTTCACTTCAAAAAAGAATTGAGACTCCTTTGAAGAGGATTTTATTTCAAAAGAGTAAATCTCACTAAAAAAAAAGAAAAAATTAAAATCTGCCACTCTCTGTAACAAGAGCAGCCGTACTTTTACTTTTTTTTTTTTTTCAAGACAGATTAAATTTTGAGTCTCTTCGAGTGAGATTTCACTCCACGAGATTTAAAGAGTGCGTTACACTGTCTCTTGCTGGATAACACCAGCAATTGGCAGTGAATTACTTTGTCCTTTTGTTATTTGCCAACGTTTAACAAGGATGAAAAGATTCACTGTACTACACTGTGCTTCTTATTGGAAAAAACATTAGCGGTTGGCACAGTGTAACACAGTGAATTACTTCGTTCTTGTTATTTGCCAACGTTTAACAAGGATGAAAAGATTCACTGTATTACACTGCGTTCCTTGTCGTAAAACACCAGCAGTTGACACAGTGTAACACACAGTGAATTACTTCGTCCTTGTTATTTGCCGATGTTTAACAAGGATGAAATGATTCGCTGCCTTGCACCGTGTCATTAGCGTCTCTTGCCGGAAAGCATCCACTGTTGCCTCTCCGAAAGAAACGGATGTGACGAAATCGTCTCTTTCCGGAGTCCATTAAGTACGCTCGTTAAAAATTTTAAAAGAGGAGCATGAAGCTTTGCGACATCGCGTGTCGGTTTTCCCATATTCCGTTCATATATCGAATGGCTCTAAAGATAGTGGTTGATTTTTACGCCGTTATCTTATCGATTGGCAACAAAGCACTCGTATCTTTAGGACTGTATTGTCACTGTACAGCCGAGAAGGATGTGCTAGACTCTAGAGACATCGTTCGTTTCCGTGTATAGTTTTTCGTTAATCCATGATGGATTTCGCCGACGGCTGGAGGCTTATCCGACTGCAACAAAGTTGCAGCGCTTTAAACTGCAACTTTAATAACACGCTACACTCTGTTCGCTCGCCCGCCGCGTTCCCCGTGTATGCGTGAAATGCTTTTAAAGCGCAATCGTTCGTACGTTGACTCGGCGAGGCGTACCGATAAGCGAGGAGCCTTCGCGCTTTTCGAGGGCGAGGATCTCTTCTCGTATCTATCGGGATTTACGCGCCTCGTGTTCGGCACGGTAATCCTCCTCATCTGGCTCAGATTTCTTCAACGTGTGAGATTTCGCTCAGAGGACAAGAACCTTTCTGTGCGACATTCATTCCTGTCGCTACTTGTTCCGAGATAATGGTTATAAAACTCTGTATTTCGATGAGAGGAGAATTATTTTACAACAACATGATATAAACGGAAATAAAGGATTTGCTAATTATAATATAACAATTACAAATAAATCTATCAAACGGCTCAATAGAATTAACAATTCAAATATTAAAAATAAGGACTATTAAGATAAATTTTTTATATTTATATATGTATATATACATATATATAAAATTGAGTTCCGGTGAAATGAATTAATTTCCACGTATAAATGTAGCTTATAATGTGGTGCCATAGACACGAAGCTGTCATAGACACAAAGTTCGATAATAAAGTGTAGTATAGTTTTAGAGCTATAGTGTCATTTTTTCATCAAAAGTGGAAAACTTTTTGTGAATCTGCGAGCACCTTTGATGTATCGTAGTCAAAAATCCATTATCGAGTGTTTATGTCAGCTTTTCCGTAGCTTTTCCATTATAAGCTACATTATATGCGAGAACTAGCTGATTACACAGGGAGTCAAATAATAAGCGAAAAACGAGCATTGCATAAATTGCGCGAAATGTAATTTTTCCAGTTAACAACAACGACTCGGTAAAAATTCAGATAAACACTGGCCAAAGCGAAGGAGCTGTTGAACCGACTGATTCAGGTTCATTAGCGGGAACTCTCTTAATGACGCGACGAAGATGGACGACTGTCTTTTCTCTGCCTTGACCTTACGCACGCTGTGTTTATGAGTCGCCACGTGTGTACGCAAAGATTATCTGATTCATTCGTATTCCACGATCGGCTCCCAAGTGTAACGGAACGCACGGCGTGCACCGCGGTTTCCTGTACCCTTATATGACTCGAAACGCTAAACGATCGTCACTTAGACGGCCAATCACCTTTCCGAATTGCATAAGGCAACCGGAATACTTATTGTTACAGGGACACTTGATTATGTGTGATTCGACTCGGAGAATTAAAATACTTTCCGCCATAACTTTTACTAACAAGTTTGTTTTCTTTCAACGATTAATTCTCTTTAATATAAATATATCAAAATAGATTAGATTTCCTGTGACGGTGGTAACATTTTTTAACAAAAAATTCTTTACAGATATTTTCAGAGCTTATATCAAATTGACAATCAATTGTGATATTATTACTTCGTTTATGATTGCGTTTTAAGACCAACAATAAATGACGTACAGTTTACACAATTTACAGATGTATTTAGAATTTAACAATATCAGACACTAAAGTTCAGCCTCGACTGAATATTCACCCTTTCCTCAGTTATTATTTACTCATTTATTTATTTGTATACTCAGATATATTAAATAATAAACTTGGAGTAAAAGGTTCTAACTGATACTTAATAACGAAGCTGTAATCAATGAATACTTCTTTTTCCATAGTCTTGAGAATATAAACCGCTTCTTTTTTTGTGTCCAAAAGCAGTCCACGAAGAAAAGATTGTCTCGCTGGTCATTGCGGCAACTTTGCTGTCCTTCGAATAACGGTCGATGTTTAGCACTCCGGCCACTTCCGGCCGGAAGTGTATAAGACTGTAGTTATAGCGGAAGCCGCGCTACCGTCGTCGGCTGGCAATATCGATCGCTCTTCCACGGCGATGCGATTTTATCGCCTCACGGTGCTCTTTCACGAGTTTACCTGCATTTCGCGTATACGGACATGTCACGGTCGAAGTAACACGCGGAATCGCGGTATTTGCTGGTAGTTGTATCGCGGAACAATGTTGGCCTTTCCCGGCAAGTCTTGAAAGCATAAAACGCAGACACGTCTCGTCCTTGTTCGCACTCAACCGAATCGGAAATGAAAACGAGGATAATGAAACCATAATCCTATTCCTCAATAATAATAATAAATTTTGTTCAAATAATTAAACAAAAAACGCATGTTATTACAATTTTTTTTTATTATTACTAGGCTATTATTAGATTATCAAAGAGACTTGTCTCTTCGGCTTCAAGCTCGAATAAAATGTTCAATTCACGATACAACTTACTGGGAATTTTGAATGAAAATCTTAATTGAAGCAATTAAAAAGGAACAGCTTCTTTTTCGCTATAAAAATTTATTGGCTGTATTATTAAATTGTTCAAATTCCCGAGAAATTCAAATACCCGATAAACGTAATATAGGCATAACCAAAATCAATGATTATTCTCCTTTTTTTTTTTGCAGATCCAGACGAAGCGTGAACTGTTTTTCAAAGGCGACGGCACGGGTTTAATCTCGTCACCGTCAGTGCCGTCGGTACCGCCACCGCAGCCTCCGACACAGAGCCCTGGGTCTCAGATGAACAATTCGGTGGCGAACACCACGACAGCCAGTAGCCTCACGTCTCCTAACACGGCGCCAGTGTATTCGAGTGGGGCCCTGACCGGGGTCAACGCAAAGTCGCGGCTACCGTCCACGGCGGTGACAACGGCGATCACGAATGATGCCTCGGAAGATAGCAACAGGCGTGAGTCGGCACGTACCGCGATTTCTTCCAAGGAGGACAGTAACAAGGAGACCAGTCTGCTGCACCATGCGCGACCTACGCCGCCTACGAAGCCCAAGGAGCTCGACGGCTACGTCGGCTTCGTGAATCTCCCTAACCAGGTGTACAGGAAAGCCGTAAAGAAGGGCTTCGAATTCACGCTCATGGTCGTAGGTCGGTAATAGTTCGGTATAGTTTGTAGTGAAAATTGGGACAGGTCGTTTGCGCGATGAAATTATTTTCACATAAATTGTACAAGTAATTAACAGTCACATTTTTTAATTCTTAACACACTTTTTCGACATACTTGACTTTTTTCCTAATGGTTTTCCAATGTTTTTCCCATTGCTTATAACTTTTGTTAATAAAAATACATATATTTGTTTGATATCATTATGTTCCTTAATGTCTAATTTAAAAAAACATTGTTTATTTCATTTTTATGCTATAAGTTATAAGTAATTGAATTATGTTGGGTATGCCAAGTGTGTTTTCCCGTAGTGTAGAGCGTTAAAGGGCTAATATAAACAATTTTTAATATATTAGAATTAATGTAAATTCGTTGTTTTAAAATAATTCAGTTGTAACCTAGCTGTAACTATTAAGAAACTACTATTTCGAGAGATAAATCAATGAATATTTACGTTTATATAAAATATGGAAACGTGCATGAGCACTTTGTTAAAGCAACGCCGAATCGATAAGGAGTAATCGCAGCCCATGGAAGCGCCGCGAAGTCTATCGTCGAGGTCGAATTTCTGTTTGCGGTGAGAAACGCGATCTCACTTCACGGGGAGCTGGACATTAAAATGCCCTATTATGCGGCAGCGGAAGAACAACGGTCGTCTGTCTCGCGAGAACTGGCCTGGGTAAAAGACAAAGGGATCCGTTTCTTCGGTAGTTGCAGCGGTATTCCCATTTCGTCAGGAATATCATCTCGCGATGCAACCTCTCATCTGCCGAGCACGTGCGAGTTCTTCTCTTTCTCTTTCGTTTACTTCTTTCCTCGCTTGTTGGATCAAGGCTGTCGCCGAGGTTCAGCGGTTCTCACACGCGAGGATGTTCATCCGCAGAACACGTTTGATTTCGACCTTCGTCGACCGTCGAATCTTCTCTCTACGTTGACCTCGGTTATTGTTTATTATGAATTACCGTCGTGCACACTCGAAACGGCCAATTTGCTGTAATAACGCATCGCGTAACTACTTCGCCGATTGAAAAAGGCTATAAATTATTAATTGCAGTCTGTATTTTTTTCTCTCTGCTTAGATTTATTACTTAGCTCCGGTTTTCTTAACTGCATGACGGAGGAGCCTTAATAATTGAAGGCACTTAACGTATGGATATGTCACATTTGTTTAATTATCTATATTCCTTATGAACGAATGATAAATGCTTTTATAAAATAAAATGATGTCGATCTGGAAATATGTACGCAACATTGGCATAGAAAACACTTTAAGAATTCAGCTGGGAGTTCGAGGAGGAGATGGTGACAAAAGTACTGATTAAAGTGCTGTCGATCTTGAACGAAGCGCATGCACGCGGGTGTGAAAGAGTGTCATTGGGTCTGGAGAAATTTGAGAGCGTGGTCTGCTGCGTGCAGGGGCTATTATTAGCCCGCGTATAAGCGGAGCCGTTCCTCCGTAAATAGAGAACACACACAATTCAAGAGCTTACCCTTGGCTGAAGGCGTAGGCGCGGCACTTCGCCTGGTTCAAGGTTTGCGCATTAAGAGGTCACGGCGTTTATTTTATCTCATTATGTTTCGGATACCGTCATCGAATATATTTGACCGCGAATCCATTGGATGCAGACATCCTAGAAATGTCGACCATAAATATTTGGACTGAGATTAATGATCGTTATGACGGGATATTAGCTAGGAAGTTGTTTTTGAGAATTAAACAGTTCTCTTTTTGCGTACAGAAAGTATTTATGAAACAATATTCAAAAGAATATATTTGAAAAGAAGTCATTCAACTGAAATATTTCAACTAAAATATTGCACGATTAATATATATCTTTTAGAATATTCCTATAATTAAAACTGTAAATTGTACGTTTCCGCAAATGTTTAATCAAATTGTTTTAGTAATTAAAATATGTATTTTACTGTAATTGTACAATTTGCGTTAAACTCTATTACTCAATTTTTAAAAAAGTCCCACAAATTGAATTATCTCAAGATTACGTATATCTATCAAAACATACTAAACTTTTTATATTTTTATAGGGGAATCGGGTCTCGGTAAATCCACCTTGATTAACTCCATGTTCCTGGCAGATATATATAGTGCCGAATATCCCGGACCCAGCCTCAGGATAAAAAAAACGGTTGCCGTGGAAACTAGCAAAGTGCTGTTGAAGGAAAAGGGTGTAAATCTCACCCTCACGGTCGTCGATACGCCTGGTTTCGGAGATGCTGTGGACAACAGTAACTGGTAATAATCTGACGAAGCAGTTGAAAGCTTCCGACACATTTAAATCCCATATGTATTCGTTTTTGGACTTTTAAAATTTATGTGAATAACACCTTTTTTGTTTCTCTATTTAGTTGGGTGCCAGTAATAGACTACATCGAGTCGAAATACGAGGAATTCCTCAATGCAGAATCCCGCGTGACAAGACGGCAGATTCCAGACAGTCGGGTGCATTGCTGTCTCTACTTCGTCGCGCCCTCTGGTCACGGATTGAAGCCGCTCGATGTGGAGTTCATGCAGCGTCTCCACGACAAAGTTAATATCATACCTGTTATTGCCAAGGCGGACACCATGACGCCGGATGAATGCGCACACTTCAAGAAACAGGTACGATTTATTTATAATATACTACAATTTTAAAGAAAAAGAAAAGAATTTGCTATATTGAAAAATACAGGAAACAGAAATGTAATCTTTAAGAAACTTTTTCTCACGTAAATCTCATATAAAAATAATAAAGTATGTAATAGCAATCCAATAAATCATCTGTACTTGTTTGTATATTTTTTTTCTAAATTATTAATTTAATCGTTGTTTCGTTTTCCAGATCTTGAACGAGATTGCACAACACAAAATAAAGATCTATGAGTTTCCAGAGGTCGAAGAAGAAGAGGACACCAAACTCCATAAATTATTAAGAGACAGAGTGCCATTCGCAGTCGTGGGAGCGAATACAGTTATTGAACACGACGGGAAGAAAATACGAGGAAGAAAATATCCATGGGGAATTGCAGAAGGTATGCATGGATCATTGAATCGAAATGGTCGCGCGAAATTTTATACTGGACAAAAGTTATCATTTAAATAACTACAGAACTAGAGTCAAGCTAGTTTTTATGTTTTAAAGTTTTTTTTATTTAGCTATACATAATTTTATTTTTGGTATATCTTTGCGCATTTTTATACTATTTATATGAATATGAAATAAGTAGTATGTAAAATAGTAGATAAGTAAGATCATTTGAATATTAGAAATATGATTAACGCATATTTTTCCTCCATGCAAACGAGGTATCGTTTTTTATAATCCATTCCTATTTTATTTCTTTACGTAGTTGAGAATCTGGAACATTGCGACTTCATTGCGCTCCGAAACATGGTAGTAAGGACGCACGTGCAGGATTTAAAAGACGTGACGAACAATGTACACTACGAGAACTTCAGGTGTCGCACCCTGGCCGGTCTAGGCGTAGACGGCAAACCGACAAAGGCCTCGAATAAGTAAGTACATCCGTACGATTTCTCTTTATATATTTTATTACTGTACTAGAATAGTTTTGTCGAAAAGTAGATGTGTCTTGTCTTATCGAAATAGACAAATCGAGCGTCATAATTAATAAAAAAAGGTTAATAGAAAAGAAAAAAATAGATTAACAGAAAAAAATAGCTAAATTATTTATCTTCTTAAATTAAATCAATTCGATCATTCATCGCTAGAATCAAATGATAAAAACTGCAGCCTCGAAAATATCTTTTAATAAAACAGCCGTTTAGTCTCATGCGCATAATGCGGCTCAATTTATTAATTCACCTGCCCCAGTGGCGCAATATTAATATTATTACCGGATGTGATAAAGATGACGCGACAACTACTTATCTCCTTTAGTCGGGTCCGCTGTTACGACGCTCGCTTTTTCTGTTCGAAACACGAGCAAGGTTGTTTGTTTCGTTGAGTTTGATTTGAGCACGCGGTGTGTGTCTCGGCGAAGCACTCGACTGTGTATGCGTGATGAGATGATTATTTATTTCGAGCTTCAGTATCACCAATAATATAACGCTGTGGTTCTTGCGAGTCGATTGCGTGTAATGTACGAAACATGCTTGTACCACACGGTGTGTTTCTGTCTTTTCATTCTTTTTTATGGTCCTGAAGAAAATTCAGAGAAAGGTTGTGCATGCAAACTATCAAAGGCCCCAGTGACTCGCGCTCGAATTATCTTAGCGTATCTCGATCGCGCGAGCGGGATCTGTATCCGTAGACTAGACACGAGAACGCTGCCGAAGGAGCGGAAGGAACGAACCAACCAACCCTTCGACAGCGTGTCGCCCGTGCGAATTTTAATGTTGAATTTCTTATTGGTCAGTTTGTGCCCTCCAGGAGTGATGAACAGTTTCATGACGGTGTGGTAAGTCCTTTAATAAGGCTCAAAAAGATATACTATGGTTTTGTGTGCACAAGCCTTGTCGAGTTTCGAGACTATCCCTATAATCTTCCAATCTGGGAGGATTCACTGTGCAGAGTATCACAAAATTGAAAGCGGAAAAATTAATAAAAAACAATTTAATGAATAAGACTTCGTACGCCTTAAATCCGTAATTTAATTGGTTTTCAAGGTAAATAACTAAATTAAAATATTAATTTAATTATTTCAGCTTATAATTTATATAAGTCATGTATTTTCTTTCGACTCTGTATTTTTGCTGCATTATATATATAATTACAAAATTAAGATGCATGTTCTCTGATTTATTTTTTGCGCGAGATCGTTCAAATGCTCTCTAGCTTACATTTGATATGCCCAGTGAGCCCTCTGCAATAATACCCGATGCAAATTATTTGTACGCTGTTTAAAAAGAGAATAATTGATAGATTAGATTTTCCATATTGAGAATGTAACACAATTTATATTTGCTTGACGCCTTTATATTTATGTGCGTTTACTTTTGCATTAGTACTTGGCACAAACAAGTAGTTCCCTTACATATAGAAGAAATGTATCTACTTACTTTTGTAATATCTTTTATAACACCTATAAATGTGTTGTGGCTTCTGTATAAGAGCTCTGATTTACATCGTGTATAAAAATGAATTAATATTGCAAATCGATGATAAGAATATATTGGTAATTTATAAAATGCTCTCATATTATATTATAAACTCTTTGAACGTGATATAGATGTAAAATCATATATTTCCGCATTGAGATGATATTTTGCACAAATCTCACAACAAATGTCCGGAATGTAATCGGATCTCGCAGAATTGGGGTAATGTTTTAATTGTAATGATACAGTAATGCACCAATTATCATCTGTAATTTGCGTAATATCGTTTCGATGCAAATCCGAGCTCCAGTTAGCTTAGTCCAACCTGATTACGGTCTCAAAGCACTTATATAAGCTTATTACCAATAAATTATCTATTCTATCGCGCTATTAGAATAATTTTTCTATTGTTATTTTTTAGCTATCTCTCGCGATAAAGAGTACATTTATGGAAAATACGTGTGTCTCTATTTCTCGGAATATTCATCATACTGGACGTGTAACTTTTTTACGTTGTTGTCATATCTGTTAATATCTACTCTTATCTCTTTGCAATATTACGTAATTATTTACTCCTAATGATCCGCCAATTCATGTTGGTTATGTTAATAATTATTTCTATATTAATATATACGATACTATCTGTTTTACTAATTGTATTAATTAACTAAGAACTTTTATAATGTTTCTTGAAGGACCGAAAGTTCGTCTTTAGAATACAAAAAACAAAATTCTGAAGTGCATGCAAAGAGCTAACGAGATTTTATACGAAATATTAAATAGTAGTGCGCTCAATATTAGCTATGTGCTCCGAGAGTACCTGAATGTCACACGCGTCATTCTGTATCTGTATTTCGACAGTACGATATTCGGTATTTCATCGGTTCATACATTTTAGGTTGAATTTATTTGAATCTTTTTAGGAACCCGTTGGCGCAGCTGGAAGAGGAGAAACGTGAACATGATAACAAGATGAAGAAAATGGAAACGGAGATGGAGCAAGTTTTCGAGATGAAAGTTCGCGAAAAGAGACAGAAGTTGAAGGATTCCGAGACGGATGTAAGTGAAGTGTGCCACCGATGTTATCTTTTTTTTATTATTTTGTAATTTAAGTCGAGATTGGTAAAAATTCGTTCGGATCATTAGTTATTTAATTGATAATAAATGTAGCATTTAAGAAAGTAACTCCTTATTCAATCGAGATCCTTTTTAGTTTTGACATAAAATTATTCTCAATCGACGCAAATTTTTGTCTTACGTGGTGTTTTTACATTCGGCGAAACGTAATTGTCTGAGTAGTACTAACGTTGGGATATGGGAAATCCGTAAATAGTTGCAGAGAAGGCACGAACAAATGCGACGCTCGTTGGAGCAGCAAGTGCGGGAATTGGAGGAGAAGAGACGAGCGTTCGAGGCGGAGAAAACTGCTTGGGAACAGCAGACCGGACACAGTATTGAAGAATTACGTAGACGCAGCTTAGAAGCGAATTCGAAAGAGTAAGTAGCACCGACGAAAACGACAAGATGTGTTTTTTTTTTTGCATTCTCATACGTTTATTTTTCCGTTGTATCTTAAGAAAAGTATATCGTTATTTTTTGCACGAAATTTTTTTGTTAGAAACGTCTTTAGATATATTTTTTATTTTTATATTCAGCTTATTCTGATTTTTTTTATTTTATTTTAATCGCTAACCAGGTTGCGAACGATATACGAAGCAGTTATATATCGCTTGATGCTTAGCCGCTGGTGATTTAGTATGGTTCTCGGAGTTGTTTAGACATCCGATTTGACTGGCGCAAAAAGCATTCGGCGCAATTAGAGTCTGACGCAGCTTAATAGCTTTCTTGTACACTATGTTCTTCACCACCGTATCTTCTTCTGGCTACAGAGATCGTTTATCAAAAATGGCATCGAGTTTGCCGTGACGAAGTCATAATGGGATCACATTACGGAAGCTATTTAGTATCTATATTATATATATTGAATAAAATTTCCTAAATTAAGACTGTAATACTTCACCCTTCACTTTAATTGAACTTAAAATAGCTTTAGTTTATGAATCATTTTTGAAGTAAGATATTTTTATCAAAAAGTCGAAGAGAAATTCATAGATAAAGGAAAGATACGATAGTAAGTACATATTGTACAGTATATAGTTTGCTCTCGCTATAGTATTTCGTAGTCGCTGATACGTGTTTAGATTTTGATGTACAATTTGATAGTTGTTGCACCGCAATACATTCCATTCACGCTTGACATTTAAGATCCTTTACATCCCGATCACTTTTACGAAGCTTGCACTAATAACGGAATAATAATTATTATCGATTCAACTCTTAAGATTATCATCGCCGAACGAATTTTATTTTACAGTTTATATTCACGTCATATTGTCCGCACATGTATTATGACTTCCATTCGTATCATTATCGTGAATTTAACGCTGAATGAGGCTGTATAATTTTAATTCATAATTAGACATTATATTATTATTAAATGTAATATTTAAACGTTAAGCATTTCTTTTTAATCCAGGCAACATAATTGTTATTCAAAAAGACATCGAAAGGCGAGAAATATCTTTGGAGAAACATCTTTCTTTTATATTAATTGAGCTGACAAGCACACATTCAGCGCTAAATCGCCACCGACGTTTGCCGCATCGTTCCCGCGAAATCCGAAAGAGAAAACGGAAAACTTATCGTGCAAAGAACGTCGGCGGCGCTCTCCAGGGCACCGTTTAATGTCCCATTGATCTAATCGCGCGGGTATGGTACATGTAGACCGTGCACCTTAAGTCCGTGCGCGTTTTTTTTTTTTTATATTCGAGATGTATAAAAAATTGGCTTGCTACCGGATGTACATTCGCAAAGAAAAAAGTCCGGTTTGTTTGTCTCTCTTGTGTGTATACCATATCGGGGTATCCTCCTGATCTAGGACGGGATCGATGTCCTCCGAGGGATCTGGAGGCGGCGGGGGTACGTTGAGGGGGTCCCGAGGGATAAGCAGCCTCCTTCGTCGTCACACCAGTTTCAAATCACCTCAAGAGAGCCCCGCACAGATACAGCTTGTCATACAGCATCCTGAGCACCCTTAATAGAGACCGTCTCCCAGACCGCTCTCGCTCGCTAGCGAGATCCGCTCCGAGATTGCCGCGCCAACCGCTCCTCGCGCTCGACCTTTGTCAACCCTTATCCAGAGATTGCCCTCTCTTAGTAGCGACAGTATCACTCGACGAATATTTCCTTGGACTGACAGGAGTGGGAATCAAAATAATTTAGATTAGTCAGTCAGGCTCAAATCAAAATAATAAGAAAAGGAAGTCGTTTATTTTTGAAAACGTTACGCGCAATGTCGGTCGCCTGAATAAGGGTTGAAAGATGGTCTTATCATACTCGAGAAGAGTAAGTGCTGCCTATCTCAACCGTTCGTCAATTTTACTTCAGTAAATTGTACAACATTGCCAGCGCTTGTCTTAGCAATGATTAATAGCGAATTAGATGCTCATTGCATACTGATGTACATAAAGCCGTCGTATAGACTGACGTGAAAGATGTTCAATATAAAATGTAAAAAACGATTATATTGTAAAATTCCCAATACACTTTTATTAAGTAAAATATGTATTTTATAATATTTACACTTTACTTTTATATTCAGATTTATTCAATGTGTATATATATATAATATTATGCATCAGTGCGTCCAAACGAATTTGTTATAAAGCAGAAATCATAAGTTTCTCAATTAAATTATTTTTCACTTAAATGATTATTACAATAACCTTCGATTTGTTACCAGTTTATTTTCGTCTTTTCACTTCAAATTTTTAACAAAATTATCAAATTAATTTTTTCAGTTTTTATATGAATTTTTTTATTTACTAATTCAATCAATTATATTCGATAAAGGCTTTATAAATTTTGAAGTAAATAGATCTGAAAACATAATAAAACGGTACTTTGTATACCGCTTGTTGCGATAAGCTGCACTTACTCGACACGCGTGTGCGTGCGCTCATTAAATCCATTCGATACATATCGTAATCCAAAGTGACTGTACATTTCTTGCGTCCCGTAAAGGCATTGCACAACATGAGACATGCGTTTACAAGCGTGATTCAGTGAATCTCTGTTTGCTATTTTCTACTCGATCTCCTCGCATTCACTTCACCCGTCGACGCGTTTCGTTCGCGCGTTAATTAATCGTTATGTCAACGACTCTCGTCGGGAGACATTGCGTACGTTCAACGTTAATTAAAACCGAAGAAAGTAGGAGGAGTGAAGTATCCTGGAAGACATGGAAATCGCGCGGCAGACGGTCGCATTCTTGGAAGTTGAAGTCAGTTTCTCGTGCGAATATTTAATTAGCGAGTATATCTCTAACCGGGCATCCGTTTAACATACATTTGCCGAATTAGGTTTTAAGAAACATTTTACTTAATGCTTGAAATGCAAATCACGGCAAGTCATCACTTCGACGGAAGTTCGGGTTGATACTTAATCGAGTTGCAGTATCTCGGTAGAAGTAAATTAATCGTAAGAACGAGAAATACCGCAAATTGAAAGGAACTTGCCATTGAAGGTTGAAGTTAAGAAAGTTTCGGCGTAGAAAGTTAAGAAAGTTTCCGTTGCTAAGTCGAATTCTATTTCAAATTTCCCTCACGACGCAAACTCGTCTCGGCTGGTTTCCTCGTTTTCCCGGATACCATTTTCATTCCAGATTCCTTCGTTGTGAATTACGTATTTCGCGCAATGTACATCTCAAGCGCGATTCGTTACTCGCACACGCCAGTCTCGTGCGCTATTTTCTCGGCGCGTTTTTCATCGCCGTACCATAAACGCAAATGCGGAGTCTCGGGCTTTTGCGCTCCGGTAAATCGCGGTCTGGGCGATACGCAGCGCACACGACTTACTAAGTATATATATATATATTAACGATATGTACATTTAGCAACGTATTTTTGGCACTTCAACTTTGATAAACTTCGAGATTTGTATGTAAAGAGGCGCAAAATTGTATGTCACTCGCCTTCGAGCAGGAGCGTCATTTTTTTGTACTCACATCCAACACGTTATACACACATACATGTACACTTTAACCCTTTACCGCATCGCGTGCCATAATCGACCCCTCTTCTTCTCCCTGCCAACAGTGTGGTTGCCGCATCACACATCCGTGTCACGTTCGTTCCCGATCATACTTAGGTATTCGTGCCGCTATTTGTTGGAATGTTTCTCGAATTGTTGATGCTAACAAAGGCACGGCCGTATCGTTGCTCACGACAAACGGGCTGCACACACGTTTCATGCATTCCCGACTTTTGCCAGGTCAATATATATATATATAATATTTCACGAGATATCGTGGCCTGGCGAAGGTAAGTCAACCCGTCTGTCGAGAGCGCAGTAGAAAAACGTTGTGAGAATTACAAAGCTCTTGGAAAAGTTCCCTCGTCCTCTAAGAGAGGCTTGTTCTTTTTCTATATTTCAGTACCCCGATTCTGTAACTCTTAATTAATGACAGTGTCGATATATTGTCATTGCGCGAATGTTATATACTCCAAATTTCTTCCAGTGAAATCTCACTTCAAGAGAGCGAAAATGCAACCATCCTTGAAAAAAAGCTGGAAAAAGAGTAACGATTTTTACTCTTTTTAGAGTGAAATCTCACTTTTTTTGGAGTGAAGTGTAAGTTTTCGAAAAAGAGCGGAAATCGTCACTTTTTCAAGAAGTGAAATATTTCCATTTTTTTTCTTTAAGGGTGGTTGTACTTTCACTTTCTTGGAGTGAGATTTCACTGTAAGAAATTTGGAGTGTACGTGATAAAAAAAAACTATGCAACGACAATAAAACGATACTGAGCTGATAGAAAAAGTCAAAAGGTACATAAATCGTGCAAGAAGTCCTGCTCTCTAAAATCTTTGGAGTGGGATCTAATTTTGAAGAGCGAAAAAAAATCTTGCTCTTAAAAATTGATGATTGAGTCACTTTTTTCAACACTGACTCATTTGTCACTTTTAGTCATTCTTTAGAATTGGGGTATGGAAAAAAAAAACAGGCCTGCAGACTTGTCTCTCACGAAAAGAGCCTCGAGAGAAGTTCAACGTTCGACGAATATTTTTATCACCGAAGAAAACGAGAGACACGCGGTAAAGGGTCGACATAAACGGCCATCTCGTAAGTTCGCGGTTTGTAAAGTCTCAAGTCGATTGTAAACTCTCAGCAAGCTGTCGGTGTCTCGTACCGTTTGATTTTGTACTCTTATACATTCGTTTCCTGTTTATCGCTCGCAATTGCCCAAAGGTACACGCTCGTAATTTAGATCGCTCGCACACGATCTGACGTCTCGTTTCGTCGGACTGGCGAGACTCTCCGAATCGCGGAGAATCGATCCCAAAGAGAGGAAGCAGAGACAGCTTGGTAGAGGATATAACCGCCTATTACTAATAATCACTCGCAAATTATACATTGTTAATTTCGTAATTGATAATCTTTTTTTATCTCTTGCAAATAAACGCAATGCTTACCTAAAACCGTTACTAACCGTTTTCAATCCTCTCGTTGCGATTATTTAGCTTGTCGAAACGTTTGCGACGCGACGAGGGAAAATTGCGATTCTTGCTTTTAAAATAGGATTTTAAAAAGGGGAAGTAAATGATTAAATGTTTTTTAAAAGTGTGTGAAAATCCGTGAAAAAACGAACACAATTTTCCCTTATCGCTTTTGGTTATGTTTCATAGTCTGCCATGTGCATATAATATGTTTTTACAGTTTTTATCACATATCGTCATTTTAAATTCCGGCTTTTTATACAGTTAATTTTTTCATAAAATATTTTACGCAAAATTTTTCATAAAACATTTCACATCAAATTCAACTTTGAATCGTAGCGAGTAAGTAACGGATTTTCAACAAACAGAACGTCTTTTAAAATTTACTCGCGTTTTTTTTTTCCTTCTTGTTCTTTTCTCTCGTTTTCCCCCGAGATACCTTTTATTTAATTAAAATGACGATATGATAACGTGCTCTCGATGTGCAAATGTATCTGCAGTTTTATATAAAACGTCGGAGAGAGTTCAAATATCAAGTATAATGCAAACGACTTCGTATCTTTGTATCCGCGGAAAAGACGAACGTGGAAGAGAGTTAAACAAAAATCAGAAGCAACGAAGCACGAAGCGGAAACGCGGGACTTGATTTCTGGATACACACGTGAGATCAGCATGTTGTTCCCTAATCGCGGACAGAGGATGGGTTCGAAGCATGGTTTTCGCATGAATAGATTTTTCATTCGCAAGATATTTATTTTGCATTACAGTCTGCGAACCGGCGATAACAATAGGCATAACAATTTTCCGTAATGGTATGTTACGAGTCGCGTCTCACTCTAGAAATTTTTTTGTTGAGACTGTCGACGTTTTCGGATCTCGATTTTTTACATTTTTCTAGGATGTCTGTAGCGAAATATAAGGCATTAAATAAACAAATTTTTTTCGCGAAATCTAAGGTAGGGTTCATGCAAAGAGAAAAGTACAATAAATTTTTCTTATGAAATACAAAGAGAAGTGTATTAAATAATATATCCGTATATAATCGTATTATTTTTGGACATTTTAAAATATTCACGATCATGCGAATTTCTCACGTAATTATGAAAAAGACGCAATTTGAAAAGGATTAGTGTAATTGTCATGCATACATCAGCGTTTTCTGTGTTTTAAATTATTCTTTATGCTAATTGAACTTAACTTTCTGATATCATATAAACGGAGATAATCGAGGACGAAAATTCTTGCACCAGACTTCATCAAGATCACTTCCTCTTTCGTCCTCACTCTCTTCATCGAACATCTCGTGTCACGCATATGCCGATTATCAGAAAGCGTCGATCGGTGTACAACTAGGATTTGCGCGATGCAAACAATAATCTTGATATAAAAATTCTCCTTTCAGGGCTGTTGACGGTAAAGATAAGAAGAACAAGAAGAAGGGGCTCTTTTAATCGTGTCGATCGGCAGGAAACATTCAGCAAGAAAGAGAGCAGGCAGGAACAACCTGATTTTGGCGTGGCTATCGTACTTTCATGTTATTTACCAATGATATATTTACGACGAATACGAGTTAGGCAGTTCCGATCAATGTAGGCTCGATTCACGCTTGATATACTTGAGATCTTCGATTGGAGAAACCGATGATCTGATCATATTCTCGGCGAACACTATTACAGGATTATATGATCTTGAACATAAGATTGATTGGTTGCGAAGCAGCTGCGGTATCCACGTTGATACGGATCATCCTGGGCATTGAGAGTCACGTGAATGTTTTATTGCTCGCGATACCTAATTCGTGCAAAACTTGCAGACAGAAAGAAAGAGAACGTTTTGCTACGATAGAGCATCTGCCTGCGCTCTTTCGCGTTTCCTATCTGGTATCCGAGAGGAAAGAAAAGGAAGAGAGAGCTGGAGATGTGCACAATCATCCTTTCATGCTCATCAGCGTTTCAACCGCGATCATCATTTATTTCATTATAACAACTGTACAAAAAGAAACCCACGTAGACGTAATTTTTTGGAAAACGTAACTTTCGTACTTTCCTCGGCGCGAATTAGCCCCGTTTAAGCTTGTGTATCTTTCTGCGTAACGAGAACGTCATGTTCGCCGCCCTCCGCCGATTATGATTATACGTATGTTAGTTTTACGAATGGACAGAGTTCGAGGATATTCGTCATATCATTGTTTTCCAATTAGGAAAATAGATCGTCTTGCATTTCATGTCTTGAAGTACAGAGACAATAGCATCAGATACTTTCGCCGAATATGATGAATTTGATCATTTTGGTATTGTTAATCCATACTTTTCTCTCTGAATTATCTGCTCTTCTGATACTTCATTAAAAATCAAGTCATCGTAAAGTTATAATTTTATTTATATATGATGTATACACAAATGAAATTATATACCTAAAGATATTTTAAATGATATCTTTACTTTCTTGGTGACTTTGAATTCTTTTTGGAAATATCAAGGCAAATTAATAGTTATCAAATTACGAACAAAAAATTTTAAAAAAATGTTCATATATTCAAGGATATAACATTTCTTGAATTAATTTGTTAAGAGAATTTTGTACAATTTAGTAAAGTATTGAAATTCAGACGTTAAAAAATTATACAAAGATTATATATATATGACACGCGAAGCTTATTAAGTATTATTATGTGGCTGACTTTATACAAACAAGAAATTTACAATTAATTAAAAAAATTCGAATGGATCAATCTTTAATAAGTCGAAGAAAATTAGCTTGTAAGAAAAAAAATCATTGATATACTTTTTATTGTATTATTATGCGAATAGCATCTCCTGTCGCAGAGGGAGGCTGAACATGATATCGCACAAAAACAGCGGCCATATATTATATAAATATATATATTTATGTATAAATAAAGAGCGAAATGAAGCGTAAATGTAAGTCTAATTCATGTACACATAAGTCACGCCTTGCGACAGGCGCGAAAAAACGATTACGATAAGAACGGATCATTGTATAAATAATAATTCTATATGTGTTAGACTATCGCGATTCGAGACGGTGCGCTTTTTCTTCCTTTTTCTTGCATCAAGGCTGCTTGAATTTTTCTTTACCGCGGTTGAAGTGTTACTTCCTGAACAATAATTTTTAAATAATTACAGCTTTAGAGCTAATTGTAGTAGATCAGTACAACGTCGACAAACGAGGAGGAGTATTGTAACTTTTTAAGATTATTATTAAAGCTATTTATATTATAAGTTTCTTCATGAAAATTTCTTTATTTCTTAATTTACAGCTGGCCGTTGAAAAAATATAGAACTGAGCGGATTGAATATCTGTTTACAATATCCCTTTAGAAACGTACTATCGATAAAGTAACGTCGAGAAATGTTCGAGAACACTTAAAAATGCAATTGCAAGTTATCGATGTGCCGTCGATATTTAAGATGGTAAATGTTTACATTCGCGCCGTCTGGAATCCGTCCATGTCGATATGTTTAGGATATAAGATAATTAAGTTACTTCTGTGCCAAGACGAGCGAGGGAGTGAGCATTTTCTAACGCTGTAGCGGTCTTTTTGATTACCGCGAGATGAAGCACACGGTATTATCTCTGGGAAGATTACTTAATTAGTTTGAAAAAGGTTCAGAAGTAACCCATTTATCAATTCCTCGACGGATGTTTTGAAAAATTCGAAAGTAGTCGATTTCCTTAACGATTTGGCGACATGTAATTTATTATTCGATCTCATTAAAGATCTGTTCTTTCTAGTTACACCTCCTACTTGTGTCTTCTTCTTTTTCTGCGTGAAATGCAAATATATTTATTTCGTATTTGAGTAACGTAAAAAAAATAATAATAATTGTGACTGGAAGGGACAGATCAACGAAACGATACCGAGGCCAGTAAAAATTGTCTTTCGACGATTATCTATTAGTTTCTCAGCAACGTGTAGAATTTTACCGCGCTATGCTTCCCCCGTTTCCTTCATTTTTTTTTTGGGGTAAGAAAACGAGCGTACGCCACATTCCTATTTTGTACGCATTTTTCTAATTAGCTCGCCGGCTCGAGCGCGTTTAGCCAATCTCCCGTTCGCATTTGACGCTCGTTAATTGAACGATCGAAAGCAAAAAACCCCGTTTAGTGCCAGCGGGAATTCAAAATACGAGCTTGAAGGAGAACGCTCCGAGAGACGTCTAAGACAAGACAACGTCGCTTTCTGGATGTCTTTATTTATATCTTGGAGATTCGCACTATTGACTGGAGCATCGCCAGGATCCGCGAGGCGGATTCTAAGAATCCGTGTACTCTTGGAATTTGGAATTCAAGAAAGGCAAAACTTTGGGATCTATCTGAACATTCTGAGAATGGAGTTCAAGGATCTGGAATCAAATTGGAAGATTTTTTTTTCGAGGTAGCAAGTACATGCAAGAATCGAAGAACAAGAGAGATAGACAGACTGGACTCTCATGCATGTCTCTTTCAGATATTTCATATCGCCAAGTCGCGAAGGATCAAAACGCTCAAATTCACGATATTGTAGGGCGTTCCAGGTTAAACTCAATGAGCGTACGCCATTTAAACGATTATAACAAGAACAACTGTGTACAAGTTCCGATTTGAGAAGTTTTTTCGAAAATCGGAACTCGTTGGCTAAAAAGAGAGGACCATAACAATAACAACGCAATTAAATTTCCATGTGTGTTATTCGATTACGACGATTAATATTTAATTTCATAAAATCTCCATGAATTGAACTTTGTTAAATGCCACGCTACAATTTTCAAATCTGATCAGGACACTTTCTATTCAATGTCGTATTCTCCTATAAGTTTCACCTGGAAAGTCTTGTTGTCGCTTTGCAGGTCTTGGCGAGGATAGACAGTCGATTGTACTTAATTATCGCACAAATTGTCGCCTGATCGCGCTTCTTTTTGCAGCCGCGCCGAGGACGACGTCGAGCCGGACGGGGGAGGAACCTCGTTTAGGGCCGGGGGAGGGAGGGGGAGGGGGAGGGGGCTATCGATAGACTATGTGTATTTCTATGGACGATGCTTGTAATACGGTTTTAAATGGTTACTCATAAGGTCATCGCGATTGCGTTCGCTTCGGGACGAAGTTTGGGGAAGGACTTAAGAGAACGGACAGAGAAAGTAGAGGCGAGGGGTGGGAGGGGGAGGGGGAGGGGGGTAGATAGACGAAACAAATTATATATTTTGCCGTGCCAGACGAAACCGAAAGCTGCCGCTGCTAATTGTAGACCAGTTATAATAACGACACACTATTGTATCGCGACGAACACCTTAGAATATGTATCCAAGTAAATTATATATAAAACCATATAAAACAATCAGGGTGATCATCCGTTTTACATCTCCGCGAGCCTTCCCACTGTTTCCACAAGTAGTACAACGATAGTCCGATCGATTAATTCTTATGGGAGAATTTTCTATGAGACTTCGAGTTTTCCAATCAGCAAACAGAAAGGCGCTCAATAATAAGGAATTTTTTGTGATCACAAGAGTCTTACACCGAATGCGTAAGTCTGTTATCACCAACAAAATCTAACAACTATTATTTTCTTAGAATGTCCGGAAGACATTCATTTTAAGGACGTATAAAAAAGCATGCTAAATATTGAACCTAACTTTTATTATTTAATATTTTTGCGGAAGTAATTTAATTTTTCAAATGACAACAATGATGTGTATAATCAATGGATATTAAAGTAAAATTGATTACTTATACCCGTTTCTATCAATGTAGTTTAATCTCGGTTCAACTAACTCTTTATTTTTTTCTAGTTCTAAGAATCAGAAAAAGATGAAGAGTAAGTTGAACTAAGATTAAAGTTAATCTACATTGGTAGAAACGAGCATTTATCGATGAACAAAATTTAAGAAAATACAATGAAACAGAAACTCAGTAATTTTGCTCCGTTTTGCTATTGTAATTTTATACATAAAAAATAGTATATATTACTATTATAGTAATATATAATAATATATACTATT
>NW_017305408.1:1913884-1926450 GCF_001594115.1 Trachymyrmex septentrionalis | reverse complement strand
TTTTATTATTTAATATTTTTGCGGAAGTAATTTAATTTTTCAAATGACAACAATGATGTGTAATCAATGGATATTAAAGTAAAATTGATTACTTATACCATTAGTATATCTATAACAGTTTTCCAAATTATTCCAGCGAATTCGTTAGCGGATATTAAAAAATGCTTTCGATGACACAAATTGATGCAAACGTTGTTCTATTTTTCTTGACATTCCACGAGTAAGACAGAAAGATGCTGTATCGATTTGTGCTAGCAAATGGAAAATGTAAGTCCAAAGTAAGATTGATTATCAGATAAATCGAGATAGATTTAAAAAAATACGAAGAAGCAAACTTTTCATTATAACTCTTATACTTTTATTTATTTTTTTATTACAATTCTTCTTTATAAAATAAGCTAAGATAAGCGTTAATACAAAAACACTCGAGTGGCTTGTACTTATCGCATTTTCGTTGAATGATAAAGTTGGACCTTCTCTCAAGCGCAAGTTAAGACAGATTGTATCTGAAATATTTTCAGTAACAGCGAAAGTTGGGAAGGGAGGAAAGGAAGCCGAAATCTCCGAGCTGATCCCAGGTCATCAGAGAAGGCCTGCATTCTAAGAATTCCTTCTTCCGGCCTGCTTTTACTATTTCTCAACGTCAGCCACCGATAGGAAACCGTCGAAGAACGGTGTGTGTAATGAAAAAAAAAATGGAGGACGCCTGGATATTAAATAGCTATTTGTACACGTATGTGATTCACGCGTACAAATATATGCGCACATGTGCACGTGCCTTTCGACGGGCGAAATTCTTTGCCTTCGTGATTAACTTCGTTTTTGTGCCGTGTTCTTTATATCCGGCCCCGTATACGTTCCTCGCCGTGAACTCGAGAGACGCGAAAAACTGAATTAAATTTGCGAACTCAGAGAGAAGGATTTTTTCGCTGTTGTCTTTTGGTATTAACATCCATGAACAGATATGAATACAATGAGTACTTTTACGCAAAGCAAATCAAACTCCCAGAGAGTCATGATTTTAATCGATAACAGAAGCAAAATTGCTGATCGAGTTCGAGCGATTTCAATAAATCCTCTATAAAATTATATTTATTTAACTTATTGTTATTAACATCTATTTGACTAATATATAGATAGAATTATTAATTTTTTTGTTGTTTTGCAATTAAAAAAGTCCTATTGTATTAATTGAAATTTTGATAAATTTCGATAAATTTTAAATTTGATTTAACTAGTGTCTGATTTGAACCAGAAAGATCAAATCAAACAGTTTAATCTATCAAATATTTTAGTATTTGAGATAATGAAAAAAATGTAAATTAAAAATAACCAGAATTATAATTTATATAACAATTCATTTTATTTCTATTTTCTTGTTAGTGTAACTTTTTGTTAGTACAACTAGAATATTTTTCTCAATATAAATAAATAAGGAAAGAACAGATCAGGGATCATAACTAGTTATCTTACTTTAAGCAATTTTGCGATTAAGCTCGGCTATTTCGAGAACATCTGGTTGTATGACGTCAGAAGCGAAAAACGACTTGCAATAAATTAGAATTGCTACGTACAATTTAAGTTTTTACTTTCTACTTAAAAAAATAATTTCATAATCTTGAAACCTATAAAATATGCGACAAACTGAAATATCTTTCTGATATGTCACGTAGAAATGTAAAATAATTCCTAAAATAATGGTACATTTCTCAGCTATCACAAATTGCCGGTTCAGGAATTATTTTATTATTTTTTATGACGTGTCTTAATTGTCACATAATTATTAATTATTTTTTATAAAATAAGGATCTGCTAGAACAAAAAAGAACATCTTGAATAACATGTATTAATATCTACCAATCTATTTATCTGTCCGTTATTTTTAAAATGCCAAGACAGACAGATTTCAGGATTTAAGGAAAAAAAGTTGTACGTAACAATTAATTTATTGTATATTATTTCTCCCATGTCATATGACTGAGCTGGCGTCTCGAAAAAATTGAATTTTAATAATAATAATAAATAATATTAAAATAATAAATCAATAATATGGAAATCAATTCATCTTCTAGTTCGCATGCTAATTCTCGCTAGTTTTCAATCTCCATAAGGCACCAACGTATTCTCACACAACACAATTCTTCAAGAAATGTTCTTAAGACATTGGGAGAACTGTCTTGTTTGATTTTTTTCTTTAAAAATTAGCGAACGCGCAATATCCTAACAACGTTCTTCACTGACAAAACTGGTGCGCACTCATTGTCAGTGCACATTAAAGCTATTGTCTGAATGTAATCTAATCTGAGAATGTAAAAGTGAGATATCTCAATTAATAAAATATCCAATATATATTTTATCAAATAGCACAATAAAATTGAGGATTTCGCGATTTAATTCATTTCTATATTTGTATTAAACATCTTTACGTCGATTTGTGTACAACCGCTTTATAAAGTGCATTGAATGAGCACCAGCTCTATCTATAGTGAAAAACGCTATAAGATAAAAGAAAAAAAAAAGAAATTTGGAATTCGGACGACGCAGACAATCTGGTTCTATCAACCATTTCTATCAACAGTCTATTTGCGTTGCTTGAAATACTCAAAAATTTTACACCTAAATTGAGGTAAATATATATGTGGGCGTTGAAGAGACAAAAAAACTAAGTCGCTGAATGCAAAAAATGCAAATACCGCGAACAGATCTAATATAGATTTAAAATTTGAAAACGATCTAATTCTTAGAACTATATAGAAAAAGATAAAAAGTTAAAATGAAATTAACTTTAAACTATACATAATTAGTAGAAATAGACATTAGAATTTCGAAGTTTGAAAATCTATTATCGAATGTATATGTCGGCTTTTAATCATATTTTGGATTTTGTAAACATATTATTGAGTATCCATATTTGCTTATCATCATAACACAATTTTATTGCATTTGAATATACATTGTCCGCACACTTGTTATACATCTATTCATGCATTTACATACAAATAGTCACTATTATGACTGTTTTGTTACGCATAATTCATCAAATACAATTCAGACCCGGTTCTGGTAATGTTAATAATCTCAGTTCAACTTATACTTTATCTTTTTAAAAATTCTCAGAATTAGAAAAAGATAAAAAATTATTTTAATTCAGAATTATTTATAGTTGAGCTGAGATTATAAAATTAAATTATGATAGAAACTGGTATAATTTTATATAAGTTTCTTTATATAAGTAACTGCGCTACTTTTTCTTAAAACGCGATATGTAATCAGATGCATGAAAAAAAAAATAGAAAAACAATATTTAAAAAGTCCGATAACAAGAAACAAATTTGAGAAGTGTAAGAAGCCGTTTAAAAATAAAAAGAAAGAAAACGAGTAGATAGCTCAACACACCGACTAGTTAATTACTAGAACTGATGAGTAAATGCCATTTAAATGGCATACGTAACTCCCTCTTATCTTGCCAATGTATAATAGAAGTAAAAGTGAAGCACGCGAAATTTGCTTTTCTTTTCTATCTTTTTTTTCAATCCGTATTTATTACGCAAAAAAGGTTATCGATAATCGTTGACGCAGAAGGGAAAAAAAATCACTAGTCGATAAATTCGTCTTTAAAAACACGTGTTTTTTTTTCGTCACTAAAGATTGCATCACTATATAATAGACACACGATTTTTATGCGTTGCTTCGCCGAGGGCGACGTTCACGGCCGTTCCTTCGTAACGGCGGACGTGTATGAGTAAGACCCGATTGCACCAACGTTACTTTACTTTGACTTTAAGCGAAGTTTATTGTCCGTATTCATAGTCAGATCTTACTGAAAAAAAATATTTGTGTGAAATTATATGATTATGCTTTTTTTTTCTACTCACAGCATATAATCGTGTGTATTATTGCAGTCTACAATGAAAAATTACAGATTATATTAATTTCAAATAAATTAATAAATAGTAAGATCAACAATTAAACGAGCTATAATTAGATGTGACAAAGCAAAATTTTTGTTATTTCACAATATAATTTTCCACCGATACGTTTCGATTATACTTAGTCCTCATCAGTCGCAGAAATATAATTAACCCATATAACAAAAATTAAATTAACATATTTAAAGGATTATCTCAACTTCGATTTTCAATAGTCAGTATAAACGCATATTATGTTTAGTCAATTTGTCGAACAATAAAACATAATGAGTCATAATCCAACCAATTCGTCGATTAACAGCGAGAAAGGGCAATCAGTGTGAGAAGAGTTTCCAGAAAATTACAAGAAAGTTTCCAGTAAAATTACAGATACAGATGTCAAATTATATAAAATAGTTGTACGTGCGTCCTTAATACTATTGATAGATAAAATATTCATGACGCAAAGACACATAATATATTTTAATGAGTTAGCAACTACCATATCTATTGCGATTGCAAAGTAAAAAATTTAGAGTCGGATCCTATTCACGTGATATAAGATCTTGATTTGCAAGAGAGTTTAAACTGATCTTCAGCGCTGAACTCTCTTGCAATCAAGATCTTGAATATTTTATTCAAGTAATTTTACTGGAAACTTTCTTTTACTCACTGATTGTCCTTTCTCGCTGTTAACCGATGAATTGGTTGGATTATGACTCATTATTGCTATGTTTTATTGTTCGACAAATTGACTAAATATAATATGGTTGCGTTTATACTGACTATTGAAAATCGAAGTTGAGATGATCCTTTAAATATGTTAATCTATTTTTTGTAATATGGGGTAATTATATTTCTGTGATGAGGATACTAAGTATAATCGAAATGGAATATCAGTGGAAAATTATATTGCGAAATAATAAAAATTTTGATTTGTCACATCTAATTATATAGCTCGTTTAATTGTTGACTTACATTATTATTTATTAATTTGTTTTAAATTAGCTTCTTTGCCTCGCCTATCTTTTTTTAGCGCATTGAATATACATATTCTAATTGACTACAATATCACACAATATGTAAAATTCAATTTTTTCTATAATTTCGCATAAAATTTTCTTTGTCGTTTATACGTTGTAAAAATACCGCTTAAATTTAAAATGACAAGTTATTTATACATAAAAATAGTACTTTCATATATACATATTTTACCATTAATTGTATTTTTACTTTAAAAAATTTGGAAAAGAAAAGGAAAATTATACTAAAAACCTATCCGATAGCAAGAAACAAACTCGAAAAGTGCAGGAATCTTGACTTTCTTAAATTTATCTTCAGATACTCACAATCAGTAGTCACAGGGAAGAGTAGGATTTGAAGTACATGTATTTAAAATACGTATTTAAATACATTTTTGTATTTCGTATTTAAATATTTTATTTAAGAGTATTTTGTATTTTAACTTCGTAAATACTAAATACATTTAAATTACGTAAAAATGTTTTTGATGAAAGTTAAAATCGCACGATTGTTGATTCAATCTAAAGTTTCATTTCACGCATAATGTGCATAATACATCATTTATTCTTGTTTACATTTGGTGAACAACCTCTAGCGTTGTGTTTCGGCCAGGAATTGGGCGTATTTGAAATACAATATGTATTTAAAATACGTATATAAATACATTTTTATTTTATTGAGAGTATTTTGTATTTCGTATTTGAATATTTTTTTGAGAGTATTTTGTATTTAAATACAATTTTTTGAGTATTTTGCCCACCCCTGAGTAGGCAATAAAATAATTCGTAAAGCATCTGAAGATAAATTTAAGGAAGCCTTAAATATAAGGCCTGACTGTAATACGGGCATAAAATTCTCTCTATCTTTCCCTCTCTTTCGGCTTTAAAGAGAAAAAGTGAGAATTTTAAGCCTCGCTTAAAGTCAAAGTAACGTTGGTGCAGTCGAGTTTAAGAAATCTTTATTTTCATTGCAAATATCCCCATCCCAAGAATCGCGTCAGCGAAAGAAAAGAAAAGAAATCAATGGACCGTTTGCGAACGATGCCCGTGTCATTCAAAGCATTCTTCTGGAATCGAGCAAAGCGGCGCTCTACCTTAGACGCACAATGGAAGAGAATATTTTAGGAATAAATATTTAAAAAAAAATATTATTCTTTAGTCGGTGTTTAGTAGGTGTTTAGTAGGTGTTTATTTGTCTTGACAGTTACATATTTTTACCTCAAGCAGATTTTAACTACACATACATATACATATATGAGGAAGGTCACCGATACTGACATCACTTTGTTTTATACAATATTTCTTAAACAAAAAGATAAAAATAAAATTTCAAAAACATAAGTAAAAAATAAATAAAAAACAAACTAAAAAAAATGTCTTCCATCAGACAGTATAAGCAAGTTTTTATAATACTGTCAATTTGCAATTTCGCAATAATTAATTTTTTTCATAAAGTAAGCAAAAATGAACGTCTGACAAAATGGGTTCCAATACTGATACAGTAGGCAGTAATGCTCATACGTGTATTCCTATTCTTTTTTTTGCAGGAATTATCTGAATAAAGTATCTACAAGTGAATGTATATAAGATATTCCAGAATCTTTTCATTTCGTTATAAAACATTTTCATTGAATTATATGCATATTTACTTTATGCTGGTGCAAATATGTAACGCGATAGTTTTTCGAGAATTTTTTCATATATGCACGATTGTCTTCTCTAGCGCCAATACAGCTATTTGACACTCTAAAGCAACGTAAAATAAAAATTAAGTTAGCTTATGATCTGTTTTACAAACAGGTGTGGCGATTTACGCTGCATCCCAATTTTACATTTAAAATCGTATTAAGAAAAAATTAAGAGAAAAAAATGATATAAATAAAACTGATTTAGGAAATTACAAGCATTTAAAATGATGTAATATTATCAATAATATAATCACTATTATTTAAACTACGTCGTTTGCAAAAGAAAATCGTAAGAATTTTATTTTCGTATTCGTAGAATTCGTTTTTAACTGATTTGATATAGAAACAAGTACATGAATTATGAGTTTGTACTTCTTTAATTAGCTAGACCTATATCGGCGACTTTCCTCTATTATATACGTTTAATTATTTCTTGACCAATTTATTTCTACATTGATTGTGATATTGTTATTTCATTTTCTGACTCCTGTATATTTTTATTGTAAATTGTCACACTGACTTTTAATATTATTTTGACGAATATCTTTTCAACATGCAGAATATAATTGTTTCGCCAGTTCGGTGAGTTTTTTACCAGAGTAACGTATTTGCTTGTTTTTTATTATTGTATAATCTATATTTAATTTTATTTAAATTTGGATAGTTTACCAGAACTTCGAGAAATTCCAAACGACCAGTCGTTCAACATTTACAAGCAATTCTGATTTCTTTGTGAAACATTCATCTGGCCATCTCATTATATATTATATTACATATATAATATTATCCATTTCTGCGACTGCATTTCATTTTTTTAACATCACTATGTACATACACAATTTTTTCGAATATCTAAAAGGCTCAACTTCGGTCTCATCGTGAGATCGAAACATATAATATGTTCATTTTTGTTTAATTAATTACAGAGTATTATATTTTTTATCGGAATTTTCACGTTTTATTATGTATAATTTTTTAATTCGACTCTTATATGCCCTGCATATTCTTTATATAAGTTTTGGAAATTAAGAGTCCTTTGTTCTTGTCAATTTTTAATAGATATGAAGTATTAGAAAATTAAAAAATATCAATTTTTTAATCGATTTCTATTAATTTATCTTTGCGCACCGAGTATCACTGATTCGTATTTGCCGTTCTTCTAATTTTTTATTTGAAAAAATTATAATTTTTAGAGAAATAAAAATAATTGGGAACAAAGATTAAACCTAACACATAATGGATATATTATAAATAAATCTATATTTTTTCATTTATGTCAATTGTTTAATCTCCCTAACTCTTACATTTAATCTCTCTAATTTTTTATTTCCCTAAATTCTGTTCTAATATTAAATTCTTTCATGATCTTATATTATATTAGTATGAGCCCGTGACCTGCTGATCCACTCCAATCAATTCATAGGGAATGGAACGTGAAACTGTTCGTGAGTATTCGTTCGGAATATATGTATGTATAATACATTATACATACTTCGGCGCGTTACGGTCGCGTAAATTTGCATTCCGCCTATTGTCAGCCGACTGCGAATGTTATAATTTACCGTTAGTAAATTATCATGCAAACTTGCGAAACTCCGAAGTCTCCGCGAAATTTTCAAGTTCCGCTAGCAATGACGTTATTATATAATGCTTAAGCTAATCTAAGCTATGCGGCAAATTTAGAGGGTGAGGCAGCATTTTTTAAAAGAATTTCTTAAAAATTACCAATTTTTATCAGACGTGAATGATTAAAAAAATTGCTTATCGAAAGCAATAATCTAACAGAACTTTAATTAATTTAGACAATAGTGAATCCAGAAATTTGTTAAAGAGGAAAGCTATTTCACTGAGAAAAAAAAGTTGTTAAACTTGACTAAATACGTTTAGTTAGTAATGATTATTTAGTTCAAATATTTATATATTTAGATTAACAAAATCTTATAATTTAAAACATTTATTTGTTTGAATTAACAAATATTTGCTTGACAGTCTGTGACCGCTACATTTAATTGAATCAACTAATATTATTTTGAAACAGCAACTTTTTTTTCTCAGTGTGCGCTGCAAGCAAAATTTCTTTTTAGAATCAAATATATGAAAATATAGAATATTAAATAAAATTATTATTTAAATATGTATAATTCATAAAACATTTTATTTTGAATTTAACACAAAAAAAAAGAATAATATAATGACATAATATAAATAAATCTATAATTTTTTATATTGTATGTTTTTATATTATAAGAGTTTCTAATAGACTTTGATAAGATAGGGATAGGGCTGTGATATAAAGATTATGTATTGATAAAAGAGAATGTATAGTAATACATTAAATTGTAATTATAAGATAAATGCGGATAATGTAAGAAGAAATAAAGTAGGTAAAGAAGTAAGAAGATTAACTGAAGTAGTAGAAGTAGTAAAAGAGAAAATCTAAAAATTCATAATATATATGAGATGGGGAGAAGAATGTGGGAGAATAATGTAAATGTGAATGAGTTAAGTATTTCTGTAAACCAAGTCCCTTTCTTGACTGTATGTGCTGAAGTGTAAATAAATTCTATTCTATTCTATATTTAAGAGTTTCTTAAATTGAAAAATATTTTTGCAATATTAAAATTATGATTAAACATTTTAGAAATATTAAGAATATAACATTTTGCTATATTCACAACAATTAAAATAAGTATATAAATATAAAATATAAATAAGGACTCTCAATTTTAAACAATAAAATACAAATAAGAGTTCACATAAGGCTAATCAATGGAAGATCTATGATTTTATATTCGCTGAGGAAGATTCCAAGAGGAACTGAAACGTTCGAAATAAATTGAAGATAACCAACAACACCTGAGGATTATCTGATTCTTTTATCTCTCCGTTCTTACAACAGCATATGACTCTCACGAGCCTTATCTGAACTCTTTATTTATATTTTATTGTTTGCTATATTCCTTGTGAATCTGCTAGTGAATTTAAATTAAGTTATATTTGAGGCTTGAGTAGGGAGCACAGATTTTTGCATAACGCATAAAGCATAAAAGAATCAACCATCAATATTTTATTTTATAAAAAGGAAGGAATTGAAGGATTTTGATTAGTTTATTTTCTCATGCATTATATATATGTGTCAGGTTTGGGCAGTGCTAAGTTAAAAAGATAAAAGTTGAATTAAAAAGTTAAAAAGTTAATTAATTTTAACTTACCTTATTTAGTTACAAATTAGACTCTTAACTTTTTAACTTTATTTAGTTACATCTGTAACTATTAATTTTTTATTTAATTTTTTTGAAGTTAAGTCTCAAACATAAGAGCAATAGCTTAAAATGAGATAAAAATTGCAAAAGTGAACAAATTTATTAGTTGTTGACCAATGAAATTATAAATATTCTAGTGAATTTGTTTACTTTTGTAATTTTCATTTCAAATTACACAATCGACTCTCAGATTTCAATCTGTCAGAAACTGTGTATGTATCTAGTTTTTGATAGGCTGAAATCTATTCCTTATTAAAATATAACACATCAATACCATCTTCGGCTCACGTTGATCGGCTGTTCAGTGCAGGAGGACTCATTTTCGACTAGCGAGAAAAGATGTCTGACAAAAATTTCGAAATGGCTTTACTACTTATATTTAATAAGTATATGTAAACAAAATATTCAAACAGTACATATAACAGTCTGTGTAAAGTATATATATGAACAAAACATGTAAATAGAATATAGAGTATTTCCTAAATGAAGTATATATTTGCCATTTCCACTATTTGTAAGACTGAAACTCTGGAATTATGAAATAAAAAAATATAAAAAAATAAATTTAACTTTTAACTTTTCAATTACTTTTTTTTATTAACCGATTTGTTAATTCAATTAATTTTATTATAAATTAATTTGTATCTTAACTAAGCTAAATTTTCAAAGTTGTTAACTTTAACTTATCTTAGTTAAAAAAAAAGATTAATTTACCCAATTCTGATATGTGTTATGTAAAACTCCGTGTTCCCGTTTTAAATAAATCCGGTAAAAAATTTGTTATGCATAAATATGAATATGTATAAACATATATAAACACGCATAAATATTTATAAACATATGTATATAATTAGGATGACTCCGGAAAATACATCACGTTGGGATTTACGTCGCAGAAGTCAGAAAAAATAGAAGGAATGGGGGGGGGGAGTAATTTTCCTGCAACTACTTTGTTACATGTCTTTATGTTATATTAGTATAGTGTTAAGATTTCAGTTTCTTACTGTTAATATTAATGAAATTATTATGAGTTGAATCGATTTGCCACTGTGTTAATTAGCACCATCATAAATTATAATTTACATAAAGTAATTACTGTAGGACGTGCAAAAGACTTAGTGGTTGTTTCGTGATACATGAGTGTAGAGGAATAAGTAAAGCATGTTGTATAACAAAATGCAAGTACTTTGCTCTTGTATTCTTTATTTATTTTGTTGTCTTGTATATCCATCATCTTGTATTCCATCTGTTTGGGATATACGACATTTTATTAGCGGTCGGGATTTATGCCCAAAGCATAGAAAGTGCGCAGATTGAATTCAGTGCATTAAATGCAATAAACGCATTATATGAAATATGTCATAACATCCTCATGTCATAACATTTGTAGTAAATGTGGGAAAAGATTGTAATTATTATTTATTACTTCATATACATATTTATCATTCTTATACCTTAATAAAACTTTATGAAAGCATTTTATAAATTATTGTGTCATTTCACGTTTTATTTATAAATGTTATTTGTAAATTTTTCATGAGTCGCCCTCTCCCTTATGTGTAGTCATACATCCCACTACGGGATATACGGCAAAAATGCAAGGGTTTAAAAAAGTTCACTTTTTAATACGAAATATAAATAGTTCAGAATTCTAATATTTTTTTTCATAATAGTAGACAGTATAAAGTTTTTATTGATATAGTTCGTTTACTTTAAACATAATAAATAATATTGAATAAATGAAATTTTTGATAGGTGCGGCATATATACTGGATATTACCCTATATATTACCCTAAATATGTTTATACATGTTCACACATCCTTTTTTCTTTTGTAAAATTACTTTTTGGTGTAATAGAAATAATAACAGTAATGTGAAAACATTAAAAATAATTGACAAAGTAATATGCTTTGGAAAAATTCAAGAAGAAATGTAAAAAATTATTTACGTATAATTAAATATAAAATTATGCATAATTATTGTATGAGCAATTTTTTTTACATTTTTCCAAACTTGGTTTTTTTCTAAAGAAACAATGCGAAAATGATCCCTTTAATTATTTTTTATTATGTTTTCACATTACTGTTGTTATTTCTATTACACCAAAAAGTAATTTTACAAAAGAAAAAAAGATATATGAACATGTATGGACATATTTCAAATATAATTATACATGTTTATATGAATATTTATGCATATATATATATATATATTTAGGAATATATATGTTTATATATGTTTACATATATTTATACATATTCATGCATAAACAAATTTTTTACCGGGAAGGTGACCTTACACGATCAATAATAGATCAGTAATATATTGAATCAGTAATACTGACAGTACATATCAATATTTTTAGTATTTTTACAACCTAGTTTAGATAATCAGTATTATCGATAATATATTCCACTTTTATAATTTTACATACGATATCTATATAGCACACACTGTGACATTAATCCTAATACAATATATTATCACCGTCAGTATTCTAGAGATCAATCCATCAGTATTAATTACATAAGACCAATAATATTGTCAGCATTTATTTATACCGAGAGCTTACTACAAGCAACACTGCATAACACAGTGATCATTTCATCTTTGTTTAACATTAACGAGAACAACAAGGACATAATAATTCATTGTGTTATCTGGGATAATTATTACTATTACG
>NW_017305408.1:1893247-1913784 GCF_001594115.1 Trachymyrmex septentrionalis | reverse complement strand
AGAACAACAAGGACATAATAATTCATTGTGTTATCTGGGATAATTATTTATATAACTATTACGGTCAACGCGATGCTACAAACGTTTTGAAGGATTTTTTAATTGATTAGTTTGTAAAATTCTTTCTTCTAATCCATCAAACCATTTGTAGCGAGACTTTGACCACCGCCTTTGTCTCTTGTTGGAAAGCTCCCACTGAAAGTATTATATTATTGACCGTGTAAAGTCACTTTAAGGGCAGGAAAGATTTCATTAAAAATGGCATGAGCAGGCATGAGTTCTAATCCGACTCTGTCCGACTCTCGGTCAGCGACGAGAGAACCTTTGTTCTCTCCCACCATCGAAGTCCGAGCTGTCCGAGTTCGGCGGCCGGTGGCGGTGCCGGCTGTACAATTGTTATACGTCGCGCGTGAGCAGCTGAGCGCCACATTTGCTCGCGACTTTCGCGAGAGCCAGGTCGCGCGTGAGTGTCTTCGTCAACAGCGTGGAAAGCACGTGAGGCGCGGAGGCCGAGTTCGAGGAAGTGAGCGAGCGAATGAGCCGCCGACCGGCCGACTTACTAACGAAACGAAGGTGCGACGCGCGAAGGCTCCGAAGCACGCAATTGAAAGCGACGACCGGGATTTTCACCGAGCCGAGCGGAGTTTCACTTCTAACCTGAATTTCGGCGAAGACGAGCGAGCGAGCGGTTGTACGTATACGCATGTGTGTGTGTGTGTGTATGTGTATGTTGCCTCGATTCATAACGACTTGTCATTGTCATTATCAGCGAATGCTAGACGGAGGATTTTTACTTGAGCACGATTACTCCAGACATCGCGAAAGCACGTCGCGTGGGGCTACGCGGCTGCTGTATTGCGGTAAGTTCAATAAGGTCAGGTACTTGCGTATCACTTGCGAGAGAGAATAACACAGTGATTAATCAGAATCAATCAATTAACAGACTCGAGCGTTGACAAGCTGACTATATAGATCCTAAGAGAGGAGGAGTATCATTTCCAAGAACATCGCACGACTCGATCGAGATGTGGCCGAGGGACGTTGGCATCCGGGCTTTAGAGGTCTACTTCCCGGCGCAGTACGTGGAGCAGACGGAACTGGAGGCGTACGACGGCGTGTCGGCGGGCAAGTACACGATCGGCCTGGGCCAGTCGCGAATGGGTTTCTGTAACGATCGTGAGGACATCAACTCGTTGTGCCTCACCGTTACCTCTCGGCTGCTGGAACGTTACGAAATCAAGCCGCGGGACGTCGGCCGATTGGAGGTGGGCACCGAGACCATCATCGACAAGAGTAAGTCGGTGAAAACCGTGTTGATGCAACTGTTCGAGCCGCACGGTTGCACCGACATCGAGGGCGCGGACACCAGCAATGCCTGCTACGGCGGCACCGCCGCGCTCTTCAACGCCGTCGCGTGGGTGGAGAGCAGCGCCTGGGACGGCAGATTCGCCCTGGTCGTTGCAGCCGACAACGCGGTGTATTCGATAGGTAACGCCAGGCCTACGGGTGGCGCGGGCGCGATAGCCATCCTGGTAGGTCCGGATGCACCACTCGTATTCGACCGTGGTCTCCGAGCGTCCTGTATGAGGCATGCTTATGACTTTTACAAGCCGAACATGCGCTCCGAGTATCCCACGGTGGACGGCAAGCTGTCGATCCGGTGCTACCTTAGCGCTCTGGACAACTGTTATCAGTTGTATCGCGAAAAAGTCAAGAGGAAAAGCCCCGGTGAGAACCCCGTCACTTTGACCAACTTCAACGCGATGCTCTTCCATTCACCATACTGTAAACTCGTACAGAAATCATTCGCCAGGCTGGCCTTTATCGATTTCCTGAACACGCCGGAGAGTCAGATTCCCGACAGTTATAAGGACGCAGTAAAATTCCACGCTGCCAAGCTCGAGGACACTTATTTCAGTCAGGACATCGAGAAGATGTTCATGCAGCTGAGCAAAGCGGACTTTGAGCAAAAGACTCAGCCCAGCTTGCTGATAGCGAATCAAGTTGGAAATATGTACACACCATCGGTGTACTCCGGTTTAGTATCATTACTTATATCAAAGCCAATAAGTGAATTGGCAGGCAACAAGGTTGGCATATTTTCTTACGGCTCAGGCCTCTGCTCCAGCCTGTATTCGTTGACGATAGCAAGGGACACGCGTGAAGGTTCTGGCTTGTCGAAAATCATCAGCGCTCTTTCCTACGTCAAGTCGCAATTAGAAGGACGTCACTGTGTTTCCCCGAAGGACTACACCGAAGTTCTGGCGTCAAGAGAACGAAATTGTCATGTTGTGCCATTCACTCCACAGAGCAGTATAGACGACATGTTTCCGGGCACATATTATTTAACGCAGGTGGATGAACAGTACAGGAGGACTTACAAGAGAGTATGAGATCAATGTGTTAGATTTCAAGGTTTAGGATTGTTTATAGTCAATTTTATTCTACAAAGATTATATATACATGTGTGTGTAAAATTAAAGGTTCGTGGTTTTGCTTGATTATAAATTTTTATTTACAATTATATATAGTTATATTGGTAATATACTTTATTGATATTATGATTATTTATCGTTGAATGAAGCGTCTTCGTATTAAGAAATCAAATCTTTTTTGATCATTTTTTTTGTCTCGATATACGTTAATATATTATTTCTTATCGCATTAATATTTATTACAAATTTATTCTTTAATACGATTTTGAAACAATAATAATAGCAATTTATAATTATATAATTCTTTAAGAAATATAATTAGCAAAGAATTTTTATATATGTATATTATAATACATCACGTAGTATCTATCAAGTATAGGTAAGAATCTCAGGCACTTACGTGATTTTAACAGAAAATATTTTGATAGAAAAGATATTTAGGTCGAACTTTATTATAGCTTCTTTGTTGATTTGTAAAATGAAACATAACTATTTTGCAACATTTTCTCCTTACATTGTCAATTAAAAAATGTTTTCAAATATGTCTACGATTCACCGGAATTTTAACTATTATTGTTCGTAGCTTTGTATTTATGTAACAACAACGATACATAGATCTGTTCGCGTTGCTGACATTTTTTGCATTCAGAATCTTCGCCCTTTCTTTCTTCAATATCCAAATATGTATATCTTATTTGAAATCAAAAATTATTTTTAGAATTTTAAGCCACGTGAACAGACCTACTTATATACAATTAATAAAAACATTGTAAAGTTATAACATTATAAAGTGCCTTACGTAAGATTTTTATACAAGAATAAAAAAAAAATGTTTATACATTTATGCTACTTGTTCAAATCTTTCAATATGCGATGAAATTAACGTACAAGCAACAAAACATTTGTGATATTTAAGATTTAATTTCAAATTAATCTTTGTGAATTTATGGTCAGTTTCAAACGTCAGTAATGTATATCTGAATTATGTTGTTGTCAACTAGAACTGTCTTCTCTACCTCGCTTCATCTTGCTTAATATAGTTGTTAAATCTATAATATTATTTTGATGCAATAAAAACGAGTGAATATTAGCTAGCATTTTATGATCTTTTAATATTAATGCATGTATATGCTATTCATATACATTTACATGCTAATTCACATTAAAATTAACAATTATCTGACTAACTTTCGTACATACAATTCCACATAAATCGAATAATGATGTTGGCATGAATAAATATTTATATAATTAAATTGACTTTATCGCAAAAAATGTTTTCATTAAAAAATTAGTTTCTATATATTGTCTCTATAAACATTATATTCCAACAATTATCGAATTACAATTTATAATGTAGACTAAGTATCTTTGGAATCAATATACATTTACATATATTAGCAAAGCTAAAGCAATTACTTCTTATGTCTCAAATGCATCTCTCAAATGTAATAAATTCATGTTAATTAACAAAACCAATATACTAAACATCATGTATTTTAAAGAAAAATATATTTTTTAACTGTTTTTACATATACATATAGTATAATAAATATTTTCAATTACTTTTCCATGTTAACTAACAAAACCAATATACTAAACATCATGTATTTTAAAGAAAAATATATTTTCTAACTGTCTCTACATATACATATAGTCTAATAAATATTTTCAATTACTTCTCGTATGGTACAATTACTCGCAAAATTAATCAAGTATTTGAAAAATTTCATAAGTTTTTATACAACGAAAAGGAGACAAAATATCAAATTTTATTCTCAATAGACTACAAATAAAATTTATTTTATAACAAGCTTCTAAACTCTTGTGTACGCAATTTTGAAACACTTGATCAGTCTGGCGAGACAATATTTTGTATATTATTTTGGCGCATAATTGTAATATTTTAAGCTTTAATATAAAATTATGTTTCGTACAATATCCTTTCTTTGCACACAGTTCAGACAGTTTCATATCTAATTACATATATTTATTAACGACGGAATTTTTTAAAAACGGATACGTACATTCTTTTGTCTTATCTCATAAAATTTTTTATTCACTTTGATTTTCGCTTCGACCGAATATTGTCTTCTTCGTTTATTTATGTTAAAATATATATCTATATTTTTTAAAAGATGCAATCATACTCTAGTAATCTAAATTCGTGAAAGAACACTTTACTTGGATATATTCTCTAAGGTTTTACGTATCTTACTATGAGGTTTTAGTATTTTATCTTATCAAAAACATAATTTGCATTCGCAACGAGTATTTTGAGAGAATACGCAACAAGTATCAAAAAAATATATTACGATTTATTACATAAGCAATAATAGAAATTCGTTATATTTGTTCACAAATAACAATAGCGTTTGTTTAAACGAAACGCATTCTCTACACACCTGCTCGCATTCCCATTGCCCTTCAACGTCAAATGCAAATTTGAATTATTATATAAATTATATTTGAATTAGATCCGAATTATTTAATTTAACAAAGATCGCAAGTATTAGACGATCGTTTAGCGCAAAATGCACAATGAGAATGCGACTGTGGATTAGTATTTACAGCTTCTAATCAATGCTCGGCGATTGGGAGGCCAAACTTCACATTCGCCGTAACAACGTTCGCACGCGTGCAAATAAATAAAATAAATAAAAAAAAAACACATTAAGTTACTCGCAATTTAAATCTCCTACAAACGTCTCGATTATACTTCGCGAATATCTGTGAGTTTAGCGAAAATGTAATGTTTTAAGGCACTAGATACTCTAAGATCTCTTCAGCTCGCAATATTGAGTAAAATTGTCATGTGCGCAAGTGTATATTTGTACGTTTTTGTTAAATCGCATATAAAAATATACATATGTACTCTTCCCGGAACAGCGAGTTTTTGTAGAAATGATCTATCTTTTACTCTAAAAGTTAGATCTTTATTGCGAGATTCATGTCTCCCGAAATTAGATATAACAGCTACTGTTCCAATCCGCGCGAATAGAAAAATAATATCTTGAATTTGGCACCTGAATATCTTTCTGTTGTATAGATAGAATTACGCTGGTCGTGTGTAGTCTATTTTGTATCAGGCTGCAATAAGATAAAGGGCAGTGAAATTTTTAAAAAGATGATAAGATTCATACGATGTTTTTTAGGAAAATCCTTCAATATTCTTAGTATATAATTAGTATGTTGAGACACATACTAATTTCTAATTTTTCAATTATTATTTCAAGAATAATAACATTAAAATGTACAGTGCAGACGAAATCGTGCGATATCACAATCGTCAACTGCCTTTTATCTTATCTATCACTGGACACTCAGCTCATGAAAATTTCATTCGGCGCATCGAACGATATGTCAAAGAATTTAGAATATTTTATAAGAACAACCGGAACAAGAAGATAGATTTCGACCAACACCGAGCTTCACCACTTCTTCCTCACTCGCGCTAATCTGGCGATTATCATGTCGTCTCTAAAAATAAATAATGCGTTAATTTTTTAAAATTATTTAAGTATTTTATGCGCGATGTAGAAAATGGGTTTACCTTAAGTTCCGATGCCAGATAAAAAAAGATGGAATCTATATTTGTATTATCTTTGGCTGAGGTCTCCACTACGTGCAAAACTTCCGGCAGGTATTGGCATAAGGCTTCAGCCTCTATTTTTTTCACCTCGCGTAAATCTTCCAAATCACATTTATTACCTGCAAAGCAAAAAATGCATGGAAATTAAGTCATTATGCAATGCAACATAATTACAGTATGATAATTTTTATAATGTGTACACATAAAATGATCATACCAACTAGTACCAATAACACATGCGACGATGAATACCTCCGGACTTCTTCCACCCAACGTTGTAAACTTAAAAACGTCGATCGTTTCGTAATATCGTAAACTAAAATAATCGAGTATTGCTTATTAGAATAATGCCATAGTAATATAATTTTTCAGATAATAGAAATCGCACAACAAAAAACAATTCTATTGCCCTGACAGAAAACTACAGTATAAAATTCCGATTAATTTTTTTATTAAACTAATTTTTAAATTATTCTTTAAATTAATTGTACAATACATGTTAATAAAAAACAATTTATTGCATACTAATGTGAAATATAAGGATTCGTAATTAGTTACGTACCTACGATTACCCCATTTGCAGATCTATAGTAACTCTGTGTTATTGTTCGAAATCTTTCCTGTCCTGCGGTATCCCATATTTGTAACTGTCAATAACAGAATACGAGCTCCAGTAATTATTATGATTTTAAGTATCAATAATCACTATCTATATTAAAATAATTATAATCTATGAATTCAAACAGATTATATTATTCTTTTAGATTGTATAAATTGTAGAAATTTAGATTGTAGAAATTTGTAATTTAAACATATAAATGAGTTTCATTAGAAGAAATCAATTTCAAATTAAACTATATAATCCAGACACAGACGACACAACACTGTTTATACACGTCTTATTTATATAATTTTTTATTAATTACACATTTTTTTCTATCTTTTAACTCTACTCTTTTTCATATTTCCTTTCCTCTTTCTATCGAAATCAGAGTCATGATGTACACTTATTACTAATCTGTTCATTTTATCAGGTCTGTTTTCTTATAACTGAACTATATAATATATACTTAAAGTAAAATAGATATATGTTTGAAATTTAACGAGAGAGATAAAGAAAATCTTAATCCAGCAACAATAAAAAACAAACTTATATAATAAACCTAGTAATAAAAAAAAAAAAAAAAAACAGAGTACTGCGGAGTACTGATAATTACAGATTTCTGAGAAGAAATTCTATATAAAAGTTTGTGTTGCTAATGCAATCGGAGCATATATAGGTTATGCTTCAAACTTGACGCGAATGCACGTCTGGAATGCAGCGCACCTTCACCCTCTTGCCGTCTATGAGTACGGTCTTCATGGTGAAGTCGACGCCGATGGTGTTGCCGTGGCGCTCAACAAATGTTCCGGACCTGAAGCGCTGCACCACGCAAGTCTTGCCTGTGCCGCAGTCGCCGATTAGGACGATTTTGAATAGGTAGTCGAAGCTCTCGTCATCGCTCGTGTTCATCATGAGGTTGTCGGGGTTACGGCACGACATTCTCAGGACGAGGACTCAGGCGAGGGCGACGACGGTCGCGAGGACTTTACACTTGGCGGACAACTACCTACGCCATCGCCGTGTCCACGAGCCTCCCCAAGTGTCTCTTCATCCAATTGCCTCCATTTTGGTCCATCTTACCATCCCACTGCCTGCGATCCGTATCAGTGACGAATCGCGGAACTGCTGCTGACCCCCCCCTCTTCCTTTTTGTCTTCCTGCTTTTCTTTTCGGTTCCTTTCCTTCGCGCGATTGCGTTTATCTGCATGAATCTTCTTTTCTTATTGTTGAACATATCTTATTTGAGATTTAAGAACAAGCGAAAATAAATGTGACAAAAATGTATGAAAAAATTGAATTTAAAAAAAAAAAGAAGAAACGAGAATATAACAAATCATATATTGTAAGAATTAAAATATTTAAGATAAAAAAGTAATACAAATTTATTCTGCGTAGCACATTAAAATAAGTAGGGATAAAGGGAAGTAAAAAGTATAAGAAATCATCTTAATGACTATAAAGTCTGGTAAAATATCTGGGAGATAAAAATTCTAGTTCTAATTTAATATAGTTTTAGTTTATTCATAACAGGGAACATTTTCTTTTTATATAATAAAACAAAAATGAAGTCATTGTGACTTTAATATTCCATTTTGTTTGAATGTCTTGGAAATTAGTCAATAAAAATACGCGTCAATACATAATTTTATTAATAATTCTTACGAACTACATTGTTATGTAAATCGCAGATAATCTTAGCATCTTAATATTAATTCCTAGAATTACTTTCCGGATGTGAACTTTGATAAGCCCTCCAATAGGCTGACATAGGCTGTATGCTCATAGCATGTGCTCAACTCAATCAGTTTCTCTGCAAATTCGTTTGAGATACCTTTCTCTTCAAGATAGTTCATCAGTAGATCGTATAGATACTGCAAAATAAATAAATAGTATTTAATTTAAGCTGATTTATTTAATATGTAATAAAAAAAAACAATCTATTTTATGTAGAATGTATCTTATGTCTTAGTTACAGAAGTATTCAGATTTGGAGAAGAGAGAATTAAAGAAATATATCAATGAAAGAGTTAGAATAAAACATGTCACATTCTTATTTCAACGAACACATGACAAAAAAGATCATGAGTTAATTTTATAAGAACGTTAATGATTTTCCAAAGATCAATAATCAAAGCAGCCTTGATATAAGCTGCTTTGTACTCAACACTTTGGAGATATATTTAATCTTTATGCATCAAATTGATATGGTATTTTAACTTCTTCAATTTTTGACTTAAAACTTTGAAGCATATATTAAAGCAATAGTCTACAAAGTAGAGAGATAAATTTAAAGTCTACATTATTTTTATTTTGGGCTTTTAAGTCTTTAATATTTGTACTATGTGTCAAAATAATAAATATATTTAATTATTTAATTATTCAATTTAATTGAAGGTATATTAGATAGTAGTTCAACATCTTAACACTCGGACCGGGAAGGCGCTTTGTATTTAAAGTCTTAATATTTATATAGACGGTCTTGTTTCCAATCATATTGTTTAATTATTTAGTTGTACTAATTTTTACATAAAATAATAATTACAGATATAGAGACAGGATAATAATTCCTTGCTTCTTCGAAAATCATACTTACCCCATCGATGATTTCACCAGCCACGGAATACACCCTTTCATTATGGTTGCCTTCATACAGCGAGATTTCATCAATACCAAATATGTCATCTACAAAAAAAAATTAATAATACAAATTAAAAATTAAAATTTGAAAAATAAATAATATAAACTAATTTAACAAATCGCTTATTTATTGCAAATGTACTTACTATAATTATCATCAGCACCTGATGCACCAGCTTGATTGTTGAAAGAACATGAAAAGCCTAGAGTCTGATTGCCTCTCACTATATCTATTGTAAAGTTTGGCTTGCTCTTCATTTCGCCAATGTCTACATTGTCGCTAGTAGGATTCACTTCTGTTTCAGAATCTGTATCTACTGTATGGTTCACATTAAATGAAATATGGATACTGAAAAAGAATATTGTCAGATACATCATAAATCAACACTTTAAATCCATATATCAATATAACAACATTTTCTTACGTATCATTGCCGTCTTTCTTTTCAAGATTGACTTCGGCACCATTAAGGGATACTGAAAAGTCATCTAATTTTGTTGGTATCATCTTCAATTTTTGTGCCTTCTTTTCAGCTACTATTTCCTCAGCTAGAAATTCTACTAATTCCTTCTCCGCTGATTAAAAAAAAAAACAATTAGTAAAATAAACAAGCAGAATTATATAAAATTACATATTTCTGTATACAAAACAAAAAAATCTTGCTTGTTGGTATAATTTTAGATTGTCATACTTAAGATCAAATTGTACAGTGCAGAAAGCAAAATTAAATAGAACTTTAAAAACGATATACGAAATCTGTGTATTGTACAGAGAAAACTAATTAATATTTATAAATTATAAGACTTCATATCTGTTCTTTATAGCACTGTGTATTATACTCTTTAAAATTAAACTATACATTAGAGAAAAAGGAAGAAGATGAAAACTATGAAGTTTATCCAAGACATATCTAATAAATTTTTCAATTGCATCAGCCTACAGTCATCAGACCTGAAAAAACTTAAAGAATTGCTATTTAATAGAAGAGAAAAGAAAAGAGGATGTTTCAAGTCACAATTGGTGCTTGTAACATTTCCGTTTCCGAGTTGAACATCTCTTTCGACAAACATGGAAACCAACAAGTGCATGCGGTTCCAGTCATGGACCAACGTGTGATCTACTCGACAAGATCCTCTCGTCGTCGGGTCGATACCTTTGGTGCTCGACGTGCTGTAGCATCTGTGAGCGTGGAGATTATGCAGTTCAGGCGTGGAAATGAGAGGCGTGATCTCGGCGATTTGCCGGCGACCACACACGTTCCACAGAGCCCTGGCAGGTTGGCCGCTGCTGTTGCTGCCGCACGAGGACGACAGCACACCGCGGAGTGCCGTGGCGCGAAACGCGCTCCTTACGATGCCGTTCATGTTGGAGGAAAGTTGACGGCAGAAAACTACGCGATAATATGTGATGAATACGGAATACGGCAAGTACAGCGTCTGACACGAGGGAAATGATTGCGTCACGGCAATCTCTTGTGCAGGTTTCCGGTGCGCAGACGAAGAGTAAGCAGAGAGTGCAGAGAGTGCAGAGAAAGCTTCCGGCGACGCACATGTTTATATTAGGCTGCATTTTCACGATGACGCTCGACGCTCGATTCGAGCGTTAAATAGGTCACGTGATCCAAATTGACGAATACCAAGCATCAATTTTGATTACCGTGACCTGTTTTCACGCTGAAAATGAGCACTCCTTAGGGTGCTATTTCATTTGTAAGTTTTTGTTGTACGACTAGAGTACTAGAAATGTAGGTATTCGCGTCCACCATTCTTATTCCTTTTCCCACTCCTTGCTCTGTTCCCATTTCATCACTGAGCTGTGACGGGTTACGATCATTTAAGCGCGTAAACTTACTTCGCAAAAGTATGACTACTTGGTTGGTGTTCAAGATTCTCTGTTAAGATTTTGTATCCATTGTCGACGAATATTATCCGCAGGAAATTTAAATAATCGAATACCTTTTTCTGATCTATTGATACAGTTTACGGCAACGCAACAAGGCATTTTATACATTTTTTTGCCTTCGTTAATATATAATATTTCAGGTTTTTTATATCCCTTTAGTCTTATGGTAAAATTTCGAAGTGCGGAAATACATAAATACGAAGAGTATTTATGTATTTCCGCAGAGTATCAATGAAACTTTATTTTTAAGATGAAAAGTAAAAAGTGAAAATTTTTGCCATTGAAATTAACGCAGAAAATTTCCACTTTTCACATCCTAGGGATAAAGTTTCATGATTGATATCTTGAACGCAACTTACACAGCCAATCACTGAGCGCTTAGTGAGTTCTTTTATATAATTGGTTCATATTTTAGGATCTAATGGAATATGCTAGTTAGATGAAAGAGCTCATTGAGCGCTTAGTGAGTCAGTTGTCGTTCTGAATGCATCCAATGTTATCCATTCGGCGGGAAATCGTAGAACGTAGTAAAACAAGGTGTAGAAAGGCGGGCGTTGTTGTGCATGATCGTCAAGATTTGGAACTTTTTTTGCGAAATTGCTCTGTTTCGATAACAAATTGATAACTCTTTCGGCCGTGCTGATAATAATAAACAGCAATCATGTACAATTTAACAGAAGGAGCATTGGAGGTAAGTCTTTCGAAGTTTCTATGTATATTGCGTTGTATTGTTTAACATTAAGATTTTATCGTTTCAGAAAATCATGCGGGGCGTAGAGGTTGATAACCCAGTTCTCCAAATATTGGTGAGTGCAGAAATAATTCGACAGAATCTGATCAGTTATATCTTTGCGAATCGAAATGATTTATTTTGAAAGCATGACTTTTATAGCCAGCAACATCCAGGTTAGGGAAGTGACGCTGCTTCTGTCGCTTTTATTTGGATTATAGATTGAAATTTAAAGTTTGTCATACTCTGATGTGACATGTGTTATGAGTTATGATGTGTGTCTGTTATATTAAACTCATTTTTATTGTCAAAAATTAACTTTTATTATACGTGACGGGTCATTTGTATTCTGGGTTAATTTTCGTCATTAAAAAAAAAATTGATTTTTACATATACATATATTTCGAAGAAAATAAATGTATGGGATATGATTGACTCAGTCGCATGTACAAAAAGTTAAGCTCTTTCACAGGTCTAACTATTACAAGAATTCTATCTTGCAGTGTTTTTTAGGAAACAGAGTCTTAAATAATGTGTAATTTTGCAGGGTTACAAGAAACTGCCGAGAAATGTTAATAAAGATGGTTCTGCTACTGATCGATTCAGATTACTGATATCCGATGGACAGAAATTAAACTCATTCACGATGTTGGCCACTCAACTGAACAATCTGATTACAGAGAACATTTTGAATGATTATGCGATCTGTAAAGTAACCAATTATCACATGAGTTCAGTGAACAACAGCGGCAAAGAAAAGTATTGTTTCATCTTCTTATTTATGCATTTAAGTATAAGTTATAAATAATTCGAACATCAAATTTTATTCTATTAGACGCGTTATGTTGATACTGGGTATTGAAGTGTTGGTTTCTGGTGATCAAGTTGGACACAAAATAGGTAATCCGACTAATATAGAAATCAAGTCAGAACCTGAATCTACATCTACGTCTACGTCTACAAGTACATCTAAGGCCACAACAGCACATTACCAAAGTAAGTAATATTGTTGATGTGTGTCAACTGTATTTAGAATAAATTATCAATCAACTTGGATTTGTGATACTTTGGTATGTAATAAAATTTTTATTATTTATAGATGGTTCAGCCAGAAATGCTACTTCAAATTATCAAGGTTCTTCTGACATATATACTACGCCGATCGCAGCATTAAGCCCTTACCAAAACAAGTGAGAGAGAGAAAGAGAGAAACAGTTTCTTATTCTGAAAATCTGTTTTTTATTCTTGCGTTCAACTCTACATTAAAACTTTCTTTCCTTAGCCAAATATTAAATATTATTTATTTAAAATTTCAAAAATGTAGACTAATTCAAGTATAGAAAACAGACATATTCCTAGATGTCGAAATACACTTTATACATGTGTAATACTAAAGAAAAAAAAATGATAATATGTGTTTAGATGGGTGATCAAGGTTCGTGTGACCAATAAAGCTCCGATCAAAACATGGAGCAATTCCCGCGGAGAAGGTAAGCTCTTCTCCATGGATCTGATTGATGAAAGTGGTGAAATTCGGTGTACTGCATTTAGAGATCAGTGTGAAAAGTTCTACGACATGATAGAGGTATATTTTTTTTGCACTAAAATTAGCAATGATATGCATATTTTGTTTACGATGGATTAAAAACTATTAATCGTTTTGTTTATATAGACTGGAAATGTATATTATATCTCACGGTGCACACTGAAAGCAGCGAACAAACAATTTTGCACATTGAAAAATGATTATGAGATGACTATGACTGGCGATACGGAGATCATACCTTGCCACGAAAATAGCGATGATATTCCAACATTACAGTTTGACTTCTGTCCCATAAGTCAAATAGAAAGCAAAGAGAAAAATAACTTATTAGGTAATATAATATTCTTATGACAGTTAATGTTTTATAAAATCTTAAACATTAGTTTCATCAATGAAATAATTTTTTCGTTATTATATTTATCCTTAATAATTTTCTGAGGCTAACATATATATATATATGTTATCAATTGTTAATATTATATTATTTTGCATTTTGTTATTCGTTTTTATTCGTTCTTATTTCTAAAATTATTTAAGTATCAATTAATAATTGCTTTGTAAAAAAGCTTTATAAAAGCTTATAATTGCTTTTAAAGTTTTATTACATACAATAATAAATAATAATTTTAAATTTTATATGAGAAAAAAAAAGATTTATATGTAATTTGAAAATTATTTAATAATATGTTCACGCATAATAGATGTATTGGGTGTCGTTACAACTTTCAACGATATACAACAAATTACACAGCGAACTACTGGCCGAGAACTTTTAAAGAGAGACATTAATATCGTCGATGATAGTGGTACGATGGTGAGTAATGTATTGACACGTCAGATTTTAAAATTTTGTTGTTTTGGGCAGAAATAAATGAATTTTCTGTTAGGTATGCGTTACATTATGGGGTAAGCAAGCCGAAGACTTTGATGGTTCGAATAATCCGATCATAGCCATTAAAGGAGCGCGCGTGGGTGAATTTAATGGTGGAAAGAACTTGTCTCTTTTACATTCCTCTGTACTTGAAAAGGATCCTGATCTTCCTGAAGCACACAGGTATATTCAAACTGACTCTTAATTAAGATAATACTTTTAACTTTTTAATTATAATTAAAATTTATTCGTACTAGAGATAAATGGCCTTATTTTTTATCTATGTAATTTTGAACGTTAATTTTTTTTTTATTAATTTCTGTTTGGAGATATATAATTACATAAGGTTAGTAACATACCATTTATATCATGTATTACAATGTATATTTCAGATTGCGCGGATGGTACACTGCAGTTGGCCATTCGGAGAACATAAAATCATTGTCTAAAACAGGTGGAGGTGGTGATTTCAACGCGCCATTATACACTTTTGAAGAGGCGACTGAAGCTCGATTGGGAGAGAAAATGAATCTTGCAGATTCGTTTACGGTGGTGGCGACTATTAATATGATCCGCGTGGAAAATGCTATCTATAAGGCGTGTCCCGTAGAAAGTTGTAAGAAAAAGGTAAACAGTATACGATATATTTACAGGAAAAAAATTTCATATTTCCAAGCTTCAATGTGAGTTAATGAAATTTCAGTTAATCGATCAATCTACTGGAGTCTTTAGATGCGAGAAATGTAACAAGGACTATCCAAATTTCATTTATCGCTTATTGGCAAGTGTATGTATTATTTTCGCATCCTTTTAATTCATTATATTTATAAGTATATCTGATTTGGTTTATTATTATAATAACATTTTCAGATGAATATAGTGGATGCAACAGGCAGTCGCTGGATAACAGCCTTTAGTGAAGATGCTGAGAAAATATTGGGAATGTCAGCACAAGAGTTGGGAGAATTGAAGGAGAACGATAATGATGCCTTTTTGCAGAAATTCGGCGAGGCGAGCTTCAAGAAGTTCATATTCACTTTGAGGGCGAAATCCGAAGTTTTCCAGGTAATTAATACAATTTATTATTAATAAAGTTCCTTTTGCAATTTTTTTCTACTAATTTTCACCAATAATTGTTCATTTTATCTTTTATTGTATAATTCATATTCCAAGTTAATCTTATTTTCAATGCTATTTCATATTATTTTTTAATACTATTTTTTCTAATAATTTTTACGTTTTTTAGGATGAAATGAGAATAAAACATGTATGTTCGTCAGTCGCATCTGTAAATTACAAGACTTACCTGACACATCTAATAGACAGAGTCTCCAAGCTGGTGCACATTGAGAAATTGGATTCCAATTAGATTTCATTAGATACGTTTCATTAAAGTGAAATTTTTATTTAAAACCTATAAGTGTACGCGTTTAATTTAAGTACTGTGATGTATATTTTCTATATTTTCTTGAAGTGCACTTTCTGGTTAGATCGTTTCTATTATTCGGCGAAATGCGAATCTTTATTGTAAGAGAAGAAAAGCAAATGCATTATGTAAGATTAATACAAGTATTACATTAAGTTAATCAATTAATCGTTCCACAAGAATATTTACAATTTTTCTTTATATTATGATTGCTATATAATAACACATTTATTGTGTCTGTAGATTTATAAAATAAATCTTCCTTAATTTACGCATTGAAACGCTTGCGTTTTTATTATCTACCATAAATGAGTTAATCTAATGTAAGTGATATAACCGGAAAATAACATTAAAAATATTCCATTATTGTCGTTGCCTCATTTTCCTTTTTATATCCTAAGATTCTTGCAAAATCTCTTTGGAATAATTCCGTTATTGTTACGTAATAGCAACGTAATATTTACTTAGATTAGATTAGATATCAGATGCATAAAATGTGTTTTTGTGAATACACGTACCTTCTAACAGATTCAAGTATAAGATCGTTACCGGAAAGCGGATTCTTATGAGAAGACGACTCGTCACGCTGTAAAAATTCTTCGATAACGTGATTGAATTTCAAAGTTCTTATCTGGAGCGTTGATAGGTCTTTTCTCATTCTTTTGATTTAGACAAGACGATGGATCCCGAGAGACCGAGCGAAGGAATCGAAGGGTACGACGTATTTAATACTTAAATGGTTTATTATTTGCCAAGAAGTAAAATACACAGGCATTTGTTATAATGATACTGCCGAGGAGTAAAACTTTTTTTTCCTTTTTTAATACGACGGTATCGTAAATAACATCTAGCGACATTATAATCGGTACTAAAAAGAGAGAAGCTGGTCTCGTGTCCCGTCTTTTTCCCTGCTTACATCAATAACTTTACAATTTACAAATGCGTTTCCCATGCGCCGCGATTCTCCTCATTCTCGTCCTCGTCAGCCTTACATTCGTCGTCGTTCTACTGTATGTACGAATTGCACGAATGCCTCGAAGATAAGCCCTCCATCACACCTTGCACGTCTGCACGGTGGTCCCAAGTACATTTGTCTCTCGCACTCGTATAAGTACACGAGGAGGTGGTTCGCACCTCCACGCACATTTCCGAAGCGGGAATCAATCGATGGAACGAGTTCTGACGGCTCGATCGCGAAATCAGTACTTCGAATCAGTTATCATTTCATGAAGTCTACGAGATCAAAGATCGAAGAGGAGAAAGTGCTACAGATTTTTCTTTCTTTTTTTTCCAGATACTTCAAAGTCTCGATGAAACTTTGAAGTATTAACTAAGAAAGAAAAAAATATTGCTTAGTTAATATAAGAGCGTATTATTGAAACGTGCAGATTCTGGCGCCGATCGGATGTAAAAGTTGGATTCGATCTCGTGCCACAGCATCGATTCCCAAAAATTTTACGCCTCTAGTCGCAAATGAGGCCGCATATCACATTGCCGGCAGTTCCGCTGAAGCTCTTTCGATCTCCTTTAACGTTATTAACTGTCGATGCGATTAGTTATGTCAAGGTACGTAATTGTCGTTTAGGAGATATGGAATTTGTTTCCGTATTCGTATACAGAGTACCTCCGGACCTGTCGATCGTCTCTCCGGCTGAAGGTCTCGTTCTAATTTCAGATAATCATCCGCGTTATTATTGACTCGTCAATTTTTACCTGACGTGTCTCGAAGCGAATATCTTGGATATTCCAAAGCGAAAACGACTAATAAATCGACGAGCTATTTAAGACTCGATCCTGAAATGAACTTGATCCAAAATGATTAAATAATAATTCTAGGACTAATTCTGGTGCAAAATAAATTCTTCCATCTTATCCTTGAGACTAAATTCATCGAGAAATTTTCATTGCAATGAAATAATTTCAAATATTAGGAATTGCTTCAACCGTAAGATTATATTCAAAGCAAACGTTTTCGTTCCTTCAGCTTGATCAATACTGAGGCTAAGCACTTTCGACAGCCCCAAAACACTCTGCGCTTTTACAAAGAGCATGATTTTTATCTTAAATTCCGGGTTTCCTCCACTTCTCACGCGCTCTTCATCCCTCACGTCGTTACTCTCATTCGCGTAAGATCTCTCTTTCGCTCTCTCTCTCTCTCTCTCTCTCTCTCTCTCTCTCTCTCTCTCTCTCTCTCTCTCACTCTCACTCTCGCAACGCACATACGCACTCTTACTTTTTTACCTCATCCTTTTCACTCCGTTAGTTTTATAATTATCTTTAATCGTCGTATCCTTAGTAATCTATCTACCTAATTGCCTATAATCTATACATTATTTGTGTGTACGTTTGTGTGAGTAGGTGTTTTAAAATGTATCACATAAACCTGCAGATTCGATATGACTTAATCGTCGGGATAAAGGGGGGTGGGGAGGGGTCGGGAGAAAGGGGGATGAGAGGGATAATACTCGTAAAATAAGTACGTAATCTCGCAATAGGCGGTGTGATAAACAGTAACGATGAATTTAACAAGTACAATATTGCCCGATCCCGTATTATATTTATAATATTTACGTATGTATATATTTATATCTATTTTTTACTCGTTCATTTATATATGTATAATATGTATAATATGTAATAAAGATACTCTCCGCTCTTTCTCTCTCTCTCTCTCTCTCTCGCTCGCTCGCTCGTTCGTTTCAAGTAGTCTTCTCTCGCAACTCTCGACTCTCTTCTACCTGAAGCTATTTAAGAAAGGGTTCACCGCGTTCGCTCCCTACACGGCTATGTATACATATGCATAAATATATGTATATATATATATATATATTTATATATATATGCAAGTAAATGATGTATCCACACCGACCGTCCCACGTCCGCCACGTTGCTTTTTAGCATTGGATTCCCTGACCGATCTAGAGTCAGGTTTTCTCCTCAATCAAAGAAAACTTCATCGGCAACTTTCCAACTGCCAATATTGTACGTCTTTCGAAAGTAATCGGTGACTCGAACATCTTCGTTGAGAAAGAGTTGTCTCCGGACTGGCCATGGGATCCGTCGTTAAAGAACAGTGCGATAGAGATGGGTTAATTCGAGTACATACATCACGCACTCACATCTATTTATAATTATTTAAAATCTCTCTCGACCTAAGTGATCACTATAGGCCTAATGATCTCGCGTCGCACAATCTCTCTCTCTCTCTCTCTCACTCTCACACGCACTTTTACTTTTCGTTCTTCATCTCTCTCTCTCTCTCTCTCTCTCTCTCTCTCTCTCTCTCATTCTCAAAATTCGTACAAAACCCTTTCACTCCTCTTGTAGTTCGTCCGGCGAAGCGTCCGAAGGGCGTTTTATTTCCCTCTCCGAGAGAAAGCAAAGGACAAGCGAAATCGAAAAGGCTACGCAGTTATTATTTGTGCTCGGTCCGTGGCAGCGCCGCTCGAGACCGACACCCGTAGGCTATTATATGATTTTCCCCCGAAAATGCCCTTTCTTCCGCGATTCGGAAACGAGGTGTCAATTAACTTCTATCTCGAAACTGTAAGTCAATCGGTTCTCTCGGCATTTCGAAAAGTGCAGCGCGCTAGAAAGGACAAGAGGTCGGCAATGAGGGTCGCGAGTGACATCGCATGATTTCCAGATCTCGTAATTCGTGTGGCGAAATTGGTGAATTGGCAATTTACAAAAATCGTCGATGAATACTACGACTTGTGCTGTACACCCCTTAAAAACTGTCTAAGAAATTCACTGCGCAAGGACTTCTCTCGCTCTATCTCTGCTGTTTCATTTACTGTAGTAAGGTCACGAAGATTCATCCCCAGGATCACGATGGTCGTCCCAGGATCACCGACGGGTATCGATTCTCGAGCCGCGTCGCGCTTCTCCACCGACTCCTCGTCGTACAATTTAACAAAGTAGGTACCTAGATCGCCCTCGTGTAAATACAGTAATGTACAATCTTTCTTTGGAGTTAAACCTTACTGTGATCTCGGCGCGATTGGCGCAAAAGGGGAGAATTACAGGGACAGGGGTGAGCTGGACTGGACAAGGGGGGAGGGGGGGGCGGGCAAGGGAGAGTAACACCTATGTTCTACGTTGTCGAGTGCGAGTCGAGCTTTTTTTTTTTTTTTTAATTTTAAACGACGAAAGAAGACCTCGCTCTATCTACAGCTTCAGCTGACTCCTAATAATCGTATGGCTGAACGCGTTGTCTTCGTTGCTTCGGTTATCTCGCCATGTGAATCCTCTTCTTCTTCTTCTTCTTCTTCTACTCATCCTTCCTCTTCTTCCACCTCGCGATTCCACTCCCTTCCTCCTCCAAGTGTCGCCGCGATCTGTCCGCGTACTTTTCGCACGCGAACACGTAATTTGCGAAACGCTCGCGAAATTACTCGATACCGGCCTCGGGAATGCGCATTTGTCGAATCAGGGGGGGAGGAAACAACGAGGCCCACCCCCTGCGTTTCGGGGGAGACTCGAGGGAGAGGGAGATTAGTGTGTTGCTTCTTTCGCTTGTAGACAATATCGCTGACACGTTCCGAGTGTGGATCTTCAAGCGTAAGTTATAATCGCGGAGAGCGGCAATACATGATAAGACGAATAAATAAATTGTACTCGAAATCTTTTTTCCTAACGGGAGATAAGTGTAGTAATTTTTGTACTATTATCATGTTCCTTCCTCTTTTTTTTTTTTTCACCGTTTGTTTCTTAACGTTTCCAATACAAATCCCGACTCTCTAGAGTCGATTAAACCGAGAGAATTGAATTAATCGCTGCATTTTTTTTTT
>NW_017305408.1:1888420-1893169 GCF_001594115.1 Trachymyrmex septentrionalis | reverse complement strand
ATATATATATATATAATATACATGTATTATTATTTGTTTATTTAAGTTCCAAATATCATTCAACACGTTAACTCTGCCGGCAAAGAGAACGAAGCTACTCGTTCCCGAACCGGAGATTGAATTTTCAGCTTTTCTTTTTTTTTTTTAAACTTTTTTAAACGCGCGACAAATTCGACGCTTTTGCCACGCTAGAAAAGAATTCCATCGGCTTCTTCGTTGTGATTCGGTATGAGATTGCTCCGACAATCTTAAGTTAGAGATCCGTTTTTAATCCAGCTTTGATGACCGATTAGCGGCGCTGACACCTCGAATCATCGAAGCTCTTCGTCGGCGGATTATTGCCATTGTAAAGACAAAAAAGCCCGTCTCGGAGATTAAATCTAATTTACGGCTGCAGAACAGGGTACTAACGAAGTTGAAGTCCGATAATAAATTAGATTGGACGTTTTTTGGACGCTAAATCAGAAATCTACCTCTTTACACGCTAAAAAGCCAAGCCGAAAATCAAACTCAATCTCCGAATCTATAATATATGAATCTATTTCGACGTATATATTAACCCTAAACTTGCAAAAGCTAAAGGAGTGAAAATCCAAGATTACGTTATACGTATATATTATAAGGAAATGCAGCAGATAACTCACCAGTACGACAACAAATTCAGCGTTTATTCTTCTACCTCGTCGATTTCATCGTCGCCGCATCGTTCGCGGAGCGAATATTCTAATTTAACATCTACGATGTTTTGAGAAGAGAAACTGCGTTAAATGTTCGAAAGACGATATTTAGGAGGTCGCAAGTGTCCTCTTTACGTATCTTTGCAATGATTTTTAGACGCTTATATATGACTACGCGATTCACACGGTTCCTTACCTCGAACGAAAACGGATATTACAAAATTCTAATAACTTTACGGACTCTATCAGTCAAGTTTAGGGTTAAGTATTTTCATTAAGTATATTATATCATGTTTCGACGATACCAAACACGAAAGGTATCGGTAAACGTGAACAGAGAAACAACGTTCTAACAAACGAAACGCGATAAATCGCGAGCAAAAAACGATCGAGTGGACTGTCGAGTGTAATTGTACTGACTGTTGTTGGTGTCGATGTTGTTGCTGTTGTGTTGTTGTTGTTGTTGTTGTTGTTGTTGGTGGTGGTGGTGGTGGAGGGTGATGGTAGTGACGCTCGTGGGCGGCCGACGGGGTGCGGATGGTCGACAGAGAGTGTGGCCGCTTTACTTGAGTAGCTGATGGGCTCGCTCGTTGGCCACCTGTATCCTCGTCTCGTTCGATTCGCCCTGCGTGTCAAAGAAACAAGAAAAAAACAAGAACGCAATGTCGTATGCGCGAGCTGACGTCGAGGACCGTCGCTTCCGGATCGAGGCTTCCGGAACCGCTCGAAGTTTCTCAACTCTGCGGAACGTGATTTTTTTTTTCCTTCCGGGGGACCTTGAGACCATCCACGCGTCAAAAAGATTTTTGTCGTAGGACCGTAAGCGTGAAAAAAAAACTTTAATAAATATTCGTTTGAATATTTCTAAGTAAATGATTTTACTTAGAAAAAAATGTAAAACATATACATATATATATATATATATTTGTTTGATACAAAAACCATTAATTTGATTTATCTATCATTTTTTATTGGGCAAATATTTATTTACTGTAAATAGATGTTTACTTAGTATTTCTATTCAAAGAAGTATTATTAAAGTTTAATAAATTTTTTTTCAGTGTACCGACCAACGATCGCGTATTCTATACGTACTTTTGATTCTGATTGCTTATGATTACGAATAAAAATTTTTTTTACGTGTGGTGGCCACAGGAGAGCTAAAGCGGTCCCTAGATGCTCAATATCGGTTACAGTTTACTTGATCTTACAAATGATCGAAGCATTTGTAACATTAAGAGGACTGCACTCTTTATCGTATAATTATTTTGTGCAATATTATTGAGATAATATTTTAAACAATTGAAAAGCAACAGTCTGGAAGTTCGATATATTGCAGTTTACCAATAGTATTGTATAATATTAATTACTGAGCAATAATACTGATTGCCTAAGAACTGCTTAAAAGATTCTTGGAACATTTCGCTTGTAACGTCGACGCGCTTTCGTATTGTAGGAGGAAACAAGTATCGATTGCGGGAACGTCAATTTAGCGCGGAAATGTTTTCGCGCTGTCACAGAGAATTTCGTCAATGTTATCCACCGTAAACAAGTGAAATAGATTAAGAAGAGTTTAATTCGAAAATTGTTTCGCTGAATTCGCGGATCGCGTTTCGCCATAACAAATCGATTCCCGTTCCACTACCGAAGCGGTGCTGGTTTCGCTGCGACAGCAAGACGCGTTCGCCAAGAATAGATTGTTCCATTTTGGCCGTAGATTCCAATTTATAAATTGATTCGGCATTTTTCTATTTTACCAATAAAAGTCTTCGTGAATAACGTCGGATAATCGTTACAGCGGGATTTATTTTTTGTTTTACTTTAAATAAGCAATAAGTTTTCGCGACAGTAATCTCTTTTCCTTAATTCGCGATAAGGCTACACTGAGGAAAATATTTAGTTAAAGATGAACAAACCAGATAATTTGGATTTAAATAGAATCTTGTGGTTTGTGTTCAGTTTCAACCAAACATTTTTTTTTCAGTGTATTTTCAGATTCTCACTTAAGTGCCATTCAGGTATTATTTTAGCCTTGTTGTTTACATGAATGTTAAACAAGGAGAACATGAACCTGGGGAGGTCTCAGGTGGGAATTTGAATGTACCCAAGATTAGAGACCCTATAACAGAGAGAGAGAGTCTAACCACGAGAGATCTTATCAAAATTTTACGGGAGAGAAAGGTGTATATATATATATAGTCTCTGTATACAGACTGTTTTCATTCTAACTTATACTATTACACTTTAATCTTAATTAAGATTATAAAATGAGATAGCATAAATTAAAGTGAGATAGTATATATACAGTCGGTATAAAACGTTATACAGTCGGAAAATTTGTGTTAAATTTAACACGGTTCATGTGTCCCAAACGGGCCATTCAAATTGCGTTAATTTACCACGAAATGAATGTGTAATACAAGTGATACGAATATTATGTAAATAAATTAACACAAAAATACTGACGCAGTTTGTAAGCATACTGTGGAAGCAGTTTTTTTTTTCGTAAAAATTAACATTTATAACATGTTAAATTAAATCTTATTTTATTCACACAATGGAATTTTGAAGTACATTATTTTTATATTATTTATTCATTCATAAATTGTTTTGACACTGACTGAAGAAATGTTAAATATCAATTTGAAACGGACAAAAACACAATCGCATTGCGTTAAATCACATAACGTTGAATTAACATTTGAATATGTAAAAAATTCAACGTAAAATTTTAGACAGAGAGATGTGAATGGGTCATTTTTAATACAAATAAAAATTTTGACAAAATCGCTTGCGATCAGACTCGGTTATAGAATTTCTACGAAAGACCAAGAGCCAAAAGCCTACGCGGAAAATTCTCCAAGAATCTCATTGTCAGGTCTCTGCGTACATCGTGCAGGGCTAAATAGTCGATACGACCCTGGCATATCGGCGAAATCCACGCGAACCACCGGGAAAAATGAAATTCGCATGCTGCTCTTCCGCCACGTGTCAAGCGTGTTAACCCCGTATCGACCCCGTTGGAGCATTGGAGCGAAAGCGGTCGAGAACGGTGCGGTTCTGACACGGGGTTCAAAGGGATCAACGAGAGGCATTCCGTTGCCTGTCGTCGACGGCGACGTCAGTTCGTGACACACAATCACAACGAGAGTGACAGTACGTGTGATGGACCTTTCAACAACGTGTGTACAGGGAGCGATGACACATCCCAGTGCGATGCTTTTACCGCTCGCGGTAGCCGCGGCACACCACGCTTCTGCTAGCCGAAATAAAATCTCCAATCGATACACAATTTACGAATCGTCCAGAATTATCTTGAAAGAATGGAATATCAGGTCGTAATCGATTAAAAGGCAATTAGCTCATTGCCACAGTGAGTTAACGGACAAATTCAATGGATCTCTGGAAAGTCGGATATCTGTGAAGTTGGCACGACATTCCGTTGATATAAAAGAAATAATGACAGTTCCAGTTGTCAATTTTTTTTTCGCAGTTTTACAGAAATCTTATAAAAACGAAACAGACTTCCGTATTTTTTATACCAATTGTAAGAAAGCAAAAAATTGAGATTTAATATAAAGAAATAATGACGGTTCCAGTTATCATTTTTTTTCCCCCATAGTTCTACAGTTCTTATAAAAATGAAAAAGAGCTCCATATTTTTTTACACTTCAGTTACACAAGAAACCGAAATTGAGATCCGGTTAGCCCACTGTTTCCCATCGCTTTAATTTTCAAATTTATTCTCTCTCACTCCATTTTTCTAAAAGCTCTTCGATTGATAATTACAACAATTATTAATCGACAAAAAACAAATTCCCTTCCGATGATTCCAGATCCATTGATTAGCCTCGGTGATTAACAGGCGGGACACCGATCGTTCCTCGATGTGTCCACCCTCGCCACCTCAGCGTGACACATTCGAGAAGGCTCAAGTGCACGAGGTGCAATTTAGCCAATTTTTCTCGACGTATCTGGAATCGATCTTTCTCTAACAAAAAGGAATGCAGAGACACTCGTAGCTTTTTATTCGTGAAAGAAGACAACAAAGATTTTTTAGTAACGCGAGAGT
>NW_017305408.1:1877035-1888320 GCF_001594115.1 Trachymyrmex septentrionalis | reverse complement strand
AGACACTCGTAGCTTTTTATTCGTGAAAGAAGACAACAAAGATTTTTTGCGCGAGAGCAACTGGGCAAGATTATATTCCTCGCGCAATCCGGCTGTGCAAATACTAGATCGGCCATTCTTTACCAAGAAGCTCTTTCGTGTACCGCGACTATCGAGCGGTTGTTCATTGTATATCGTCGTATACCGACGGAAAGCTTGGTAGTGGTGATAGAAGTAGTGGTAGAAGTGGTAGAGAGTTATTTAATGGTGGTAGTTTTCCGTTGTTGCACAGGTTGCTAGCGGAATCGGATTGGTGCCCGGGCGAGAAAACAGCAAAGGGAGAACGGGGGACAGACGGGAGACTCGTTCGCAGAGCTGGGAGTATTCGAATAATTCGATATTCCAACGTTTCAGCGGTTAAGTATGAGCCAATTGCAATATTATCGCACCCCCGACTAAATTCCAATAAATTAAGTATTACATTCAGATTCGGCGGTACAACTCCCGGTAATCGTTTAATATTCGCTCGCGTATACAGGGTGTCCCATTCGTCACCGGTCGATTTGAATTTCGCGCTATTTTTAAAACGTCAAACCCGGTTAACCTCAAACTTCACATATGTCATCTAGACAGATGGGAAATTAATCATGGAAAAGTACACGGTGAAAGAACGCGTGCAAATTATTCAGGCGTATCACGATCTCAGATTCGGCATCGTTTTAAAAATAGCGCGAAATTCAAATCGACCGCTGATGAATGGGACACCCTGTACAATGTCACTATGCGTTAACCTATTTGACAAATCAACACTCAAGTGACTCCGGTAACTGATACCTAAGCGCGTGGATTTTGTAATTTAGCACTTGACATCCACCGTAATTGCACTACCGATTGCCGATTGAATTGTAATTGTGACTGACGATTACTTTTCAACCAATCAAAGCAAAGCAATCGGTGACTGCTTTGCTCTGACTGATTGAAAAGTAATCGTCAGTCGCAATCCCAATCTAAGTCATGTATACTTTTTTTATTTTTTAACTGTATTGTGGGATTTTTTTTTCAGAGCTTGTGTCTTTTTTTTCGTAACCCTAAGGGCCAATGGCACACGAAAAAAGGACTTGAACAGTAAAACGTAAGTAGTAAGCGAATTGATCAAACACGGTAGAGTCCGTAAGGTCATAACGTAAAGCAGTAGCCAATTCAACATGTTGATTCCCTTACGTCTTACTGCCTTAAGTCCTACGTGTACCATGGCCTTCAGAGGAATCAGTAAATAAACTATATCATGCCATACCACAATCGGCAATTTGGTGTGGTTACGACTTTACTCACGCCCGAATAATCCCAGCCCCGAGATCGTGTGTGTCAGGCCTCTCTATCATGTATAATACACACGAGTACACGCGTATAATCTCCATTTCTTTTCTTTTTTTTCTTTCTTTTTTCTGGCTCGAGACGACGTCTCGGTGATATGCAACTTGGGGCTCGGAGGAGGCGGACACGTGGAGACAGAGAGAAGACGCATTTTACTTGAGCAGGGCGTGCGCACGCTGGTTCGCCACGGCTATCCTCGTTTCATTCGACTCGCCCTGCGGATTATCAGTTTGGGTTTCGGTCACAGACGTGTGTGTGTGTGTGTGTGTGTGTGTATGTGTGTGGGCGTGTGATTGTGCGGCTTAAGTTCACCGGCGAGTGGTGCACAATCTCTCGTGACGTTAGTTTCGTGGTTTCTCAAACCCCCCGTGTCTATACCCTGCTCGACTGGACCGTAACAAACTTTGCCGTGCTTGTCGCTTGCGAAAAATCGTCAGCTGGTCGCTATGTAGCGATACGATCGATAACTAATGTTATATACATCGTATACAGGTTGTATGAATTATATTTAAAACGAATCAATCGAATTCCGATGCCAATCGTGAAAAGTTAATACTCGGTTGGATCTCTCTCGCTTGTTTGCCGTCTCTGACTTGTCTATGAATCTTCTGAATTAATTAATCGCGGACTGTTCGAGATTGTGCACCACTATGATATCCCGTTAAAGACCATATCCCTCTTCAGATGAGGCTTCGAAATTAACGTGTGAATTATGTGGATTACAAGTAAGAGATAAAAAATTAATAAATTTTCAGAATTTTTTACATTTATACTTTAAAACGTATGGCCTTTAAAGGGTCAAAGATCCTCAAACGATCAATACTTGTCGTCCACAATGTGATTGAAGAAAGAATGTTAATAGAAAGAGAGAAATGTTAATCTTAGAATGAAAGAAAAGATAGCGCAGAGCTGCTAGAAGAAGAAAAAGGAATAAGTAGAAGAAAGCGAAAGAAATAGCTCGATGATAAATTTAGTCTGAATAAATAGCGAAGGTTGAAGGGAAAATGTTGATATATCCGAATATCGATTATTGATAAGCGCGTTTAATTCGGGTTAATGTTAAACGTTGCAAGATATTATACGCGGTAAATATGAGTCCTATGACAAGATCGATCGCAAGTTCAATAGCAGCGTCAATAGTAAGTAATGACAGATAATTATTGAATATAGTCACCGTAAGTTATAAATACGTATTGTTCGTTCGAGAACCTTTTTACTGTCAGATAATTCTGTCTGCTTTTGTCTAGAATCTACTAAAAGGGACTATGATATTAAAAATTTAGACATAACTGGTCACAAATTCTCTCAACTATTCTTATTTAAGAAAAAAAGAATATTAAAAAAATTGTCTTATTTATACTTATTTATGTCTTATATTTTGTTTATTTATTTGCACAAACTAGTTCATTTCTCTAACGTAAACATTTTATAATATAAATCATTTTTATTTCAAAAATAATCTAATTAAATAATTAAAGAGATTTAATTGTGCCAATGTTTTGAACAAATAAAAGACTGACGAAATAAAAAACTTTTTATTTTGATTTGTTAGTGATATATATATTTTACAACGTGTTGAAAACCTATGAAAAATATCATAGTCCCATGATAAAGATTTTCGTGAAAAAGAGATAGAAAGAGAAAGAATAAAAAGAGAAGGACAGATAAATCTGAAACGTGGATGGTGCAGTAATTACGTACAAGAACACCGAAGGCAGGCTGTGCTGAAGGGATGATCGACGAGTAGGGCGGAGAGCGCCCAGAGAATTTCAGCGAGGAGCCGTGGAATAAGGGCGCGATATTTAAGACGTGGAGGCGGATATCGTGGCGACTAATATTGTGCGACGCACGTGCGTGAGCATGCAATTTCGAGTTTATTGGAATTTCACGGAGCTCTAGAATCAATCTTGAAATTTCACAAATCGCAATTTCGATCGCGTTCGAATTTTAATCCAAAAGAGCAAAAATTCATTACTTGATCTCTGTACCTCCTACATAAAACTCGATATAATTAACTCTTTATCGGATCTTTGAAGGTACCATCGATATTTAGATTGCAAATTTTTGATAATTAAATATAAATCTGTAAGAAATAAGTAAAATACGATCCTACTTCTATGATGTTAAAAGCTCGTTGTTAAAGCTTTGACAATGTATGCGTAAAATAAAATACCTTAAGCTCTCGAGATAACAAAGAAATATAAATTAATTGACAGGTAATTGAAAGCAAAAAGACGCAATTATTAGAGCGTTACAGTTAATAAATATTATATATTTCTTAGAGACCTTACATATGTATGATGATTTGACAAAATCGGACGTTTCGGCTCAGTTCGAGCCATCCTCAGCGATGTCCAAATAGTAAATTTAAAAGTAGTTCACAATAATTAGGTCCAAGAGAGCAGCCGAGAGAGCCTCTTCAATTCCCACGTCCGATTTTGTCAAATCATATGTATAAGGTCTCTAAAAAATATATTTGTTAACTGTAACGCTCTAATAATTACGTCTTTTTTGCTCTCAATTGCTTGATCAACTAATTTATATAACAGAATTTTTTCAGATTTTTAATCCAGTACAATAAAAAATTTGCTCTGTTTCTCGAAAATTCCTATTATTAACCAGAAGAGCCCAAATTTATATTGTGGAGGGTTAATAATAAAATTACTTTGCGAATAATAAAATCTCTTATTTAAAGAACAAATCTAGCTTTCAAATTTACGTTTTCTTTTAAATTGATTATTCGTTACTCATACATTTAAAACATTTATGTGTTGTTTATAAGATTAAGATTGCGCTATCGAAAATTGCGTTGAGAAAATCGTAAGGCTTAGACATGGGGCATATTACGTTGCTTTTTAGACATTCTTGTCTTTAAAGGAAAAGACGGAGAAAGCCGACGATAGACGTCGCCGGGACACCTGCCCGGATTGGGATTATAAAAATGGGGAAATATAAAAATAGAGAGAATAGGATGAAGGAAGGAAGGAAGGAAGGAAGGAAAGACATACAAGAAAGCGAAAGCGACGACGAACGTGATGTGCATCGCTCTGAGCCTGTGCATTGTAACATATAAATTCGCGCATATCTATATTGAGACACGTGTCAGCTCATCCTACAGTAGTCTAATACACACGCAAATAGTGAAATTGCACCGATCATCTTTCAGACCATGACATTAATTGCATTTAATTAAATTTATCTTTTGTGCCCGTCCATTATAAACGTACATTACTAATTCAAACAAATACAAATTAAATATTAAATCGTGAATTAATGTTTTTCTACGAAAAATTCAACGTCCACGATTTAACTAAAGATTCAATCTAATTAATAAGCGATTCACATTTTAAATTAATTTGAAGAATTCAGTTCAGTTAAAAAATTTAGAGAGGTTAATTGAAAATGTAGAATGTATATATTTTTGAAGAATAAAATTCATGAATTCTAAGTGCTAGTTTTCAAACTTTTAGATTTGTATTTAAAACTTTCGGATTTTCAATTTTTCTCAATTTTTCAAATTCTTTTAATTAAAATTTCTCAAAATAGTTCGCGATTTGTTCGATTAGTTTGCTAATAACACTGTTTGCAGTGTGCATTGGACTTCAGCAATCTCATCGACATACTGGATTACGTCTCGAAGGTTATCATTTGGTATTTTAAAGTTTACCAACCTACAATCTTAATGATAGCCCTACAACCTTGGTGATATAAAGCGTCTTAAATATAAAGAGAACATCATTAATCTAAAAATAAAATTGGTTCGTAAATTAAAAAGATACATTAAGCCTTCTGTATCAAACGACAATAGCCGTAGTTAATCAAGAAAATCTATCGTCCATTTTTCAATCTTAACTACGAATCTTTCAAGAATCTTTTATATATGAAACAATCTGCTAATCTTCATTAATTATACAAAAAAAAATAAAATAAAATAAAATTTCCTGGAGTATCTAAAAATTCAGGTACAGATCTGAAAATAATTTTGTAGATCTATCAAAATAATTATGTAGAAAACTCAAACAAGATGAGCAGTGCTACAAAAGGTTTCGATATTCTAGCAGTTTGAGCGTTTCACATAATTACTTTGTCCAACAAAATTACTTTCACGTTTACATATTTAGCTAAATTTTTAGATACTTCAGCAAAAGCATTTTTCCCGTGTGAGAACTTAGAAGAAGGGTGCAGCAGACAAACGTAGAAATTCCAAGCTTTAGACGCTCTATTCTTGCTCCAAGTCCAAGATTTGTCCAAGATGCCCCGTTTTCTCGCGTCAATGCTCGCGATATGTATGTCGACGAGTAAGACGAACGCGGATTGCCGTCCGAGGGGTTTCTTTAGAGCCATGCCAAGTCGCGCGACGACTGCGGTGCAGCGTTTGGACGCCGGTGGTGCGCATTCACTCGCCATTACTCGCTGCCAACTCACCTTGCGGTTGATCCTGTCGATCTGCCGATTCTGATTCTCGAGCTCGCTGCCCATGTCGATCGCCATGTTCCTCAGGTTGCCGATCATCGTGTTCACCTGGCCCATGTTGTCCTCCATCTCCGTTTCGCGCGCGTCATTTGTGATCTTGGCGATGTAGCCGCTTTGCGGCCCGATACCGTTGCGGTCATCCATCACCCGTTGCGGCTGGTTGTTCACAACTTTACCGTCGTCGTTGCCCTTCCACGTACCCTCGTCCTCCTTGAAGCTGGCACCTCTGTAAGCGTAAAATTGTCACGCGAGCGACTCGCTTAAGTCGGTTTCAGAGGAAGAAATGACTAACATTCAGAAGGCAACAGCAAACATCCATTTGAAAGCCGGTCTTGGCAAGTCACGTTCAATAAAAGTAATTTCGCTAATTTTGTAGATTTCCGCGCTACTTTATAATTTACACTTTAAATTGTCTCTAAATTGCTGATAAACGAGTTATTCATTTTGAAAAAATTGTATCAAATGGCTCCTTTTCGACATATCAATTTCAGTTAGAATCATCGTGAAAATTCAATTCAAATATTGTACAATTTTTATACAGTCCATCGCAGTGTAAATTTTCCGTAAAAATTAAATTAAAGTAATTTCTTAATATTCTCCTTAATTAGTCAACATGTCTTCAATTATTTAATTTCTAAAATAATCTCTTAAATATGGAGATGTTAAATTTATCTCTCGGCGCTCGTAAAGTCTAACCGAGCAACTTATTAATACAGATAGACTTCAGAGATTGTTAAATATGCAGAGAATTTTTTTCGATTTTTTTTTTTTTAAGGAAGAAGAGCAATAGTGCAAAAAGGAGAGAGGTAAGATACGGTAAAATAGTCGTACTTGTTACAGGGAAGAACGCAAAGGCCGCAGCACTTCTCCATTCCAGTGAGATTCTTCTCGGCCTCTCTCATGTCGGCGTTAATCTGGTCCATGCCCTCCTCAATTCGGTCCAGCTGTTCTGTTTTTTTCACAGGAATGTAACGTTAGTTGGCGATAAGATGATTCTCGCTCGTGAAGACACGAAGGGGAAAGGGCAATCACGCGAGAAAGATCGTTACTTCTAATTAGAAGCCATAGCGAACGTTCTACGAAAGCGCGAACTAAATCTGACTTGGAGAGTGTCTGCAGACACTCCTCTATTGGCAACAAAGTATTCTACGTGATATAATCAAGCTTCTGTAAAATAAGAAAAAGGTAGCTTTAACCCTTCGCAGTGCAGGTTTCGATTTTAACCTCACTTTACTTAAATTTTGATCTTTCAAAGTTCTGTATTTGTCTCAATTTTTTTTATCACGGATCTTTTATTAGATTAATGTATTCATTTTTTTATAGATTTTGTTTCGATTAATTTCTATTTCCAATGTTAATTTCTAGGATTTGATTTATATCTTTCCATTAAAATAAATACATGAATAAATATATAAATATATTTATTTTAAAGTAAAGATGATTACGGAATAAAAAAGGCACCGCCAAGAGTTAAAGTATACAGCTTCAAGCTAGCTCATAAACTTATGGGAATCTTCATCACGAACATAAACAACCTAATGTGATCAAGCGATTATCGGCTAAAGGGGCAAACGAAAGCGCGGGTACATTGCCCAATCCTCTTTCGCTATCTAATTTAATCTTCTCGAGAGATAAGCGGGTTCGCTTAGAACCCTCGCTCGAAGGAAGGGAGCACCCTTTTTGTAATCTCCCGAATTTCTACTTGCTCCTCGTCTCATTTCCTCAGCAACGTATTATAAAATTTAACGAGAAGTGAAAATTTCGCATCTCTAGATGAAAATTTATCAAGTATTTCCGATTATTCTCGGGATTTCATGGTTTCATGCGTTTATTGCAAGAGCAAAAAATTTCATGCGTTTATTGCAAGAGGTGCCTCTTTCCTTCGTCATACAAGCGATTGCGTTCAATTTCGTATTCTAAACGGGAGATCAATCGAGCGGAGGTCGACGATATATTAATAGAATCTATTATCTTCGATCAATGAACTAATGGGGAGTCATTCGTTTAAAAGATCAGATAATGTATCAAAAAACAAATATACATATGTGTGTGAACAATTAAAAGAGAATGGATAGAACCGATCATATATTTCATTTTACGTTACAAGATGCTTGAGAAATTTCATAATCGTAGAAAGTGTAGAAATATACAGAATCGGTATCTATTGAATCATATGATTCAAGGATATTTCATAAAATGCGAAAAAGCATGTAGGAGTTTCTTATTGTTATAAAAGAAAAACGTACGACTCCCGAGGAATTTGAAACAAAATATTCCTTCTTCTATAATATTTTACAGAACATCAATCTTTCTTCTCGGTACAAAAGACACGAAGAGCGCAACCTTCCCTAAGTGCCATCAGCTGGGATAAAGGATTGTTCGTGAGAGGGAAAACATCCGCTCGATAGAGTCCCCGAACTCTGCACAAAGTGAAGTGCAACGAAAGCGCGAATTGCAGTTAAGCGAAGAGTTTCCTTGCTCGACGTTCCTGCATCGGGCGAGTTGCTCTGTTATGTGCTTAGAGAATATGTGCAGTGAGTTGCTTCCTCACTTGGTGGGTGGTGAAACTTTCAACTAAGTTGTACAGGGTGTCCCGAAAGTTCTCAGCGTCTAACTGCGCATTGATCAAAACGGGGTCCGTTGAATGAAAATTAGGCGAAATCTAGAGCATCCAATTTCGAACACTAACTCGCAAGCGTTTGCAGAATTTCAGATGAAATACCACAATAACTCGGGAATGCAAATTGTACTTCGGTTATTGTGACACAATGCCATTTCTTCACTATCTCGTAAAAAATATTTAAATAACGGATGAAACTTTAATTTCAATAATTAACATTTCCATAATCTTCAAATTGAAATTTATTTATAATAAACTTTACATAAAATTTATTTTCGGAGCATTTACGATCCAGCCCTGTCCATAATTAATTTAATTTGAAAACGAAAGCAAATAAAATTAAATTTATCATCATTTAATTTGTCATAGATTATTCTAAGAAATTGAGAAGGGGGACATAATTATAAGTAATCAATTAAAATCAGTTGAAGGATTAATAAGAAGAGTTTTGGGACACCCTGTAGTGCCCACGAATTTGACTACGTTATACAGTGGACACAAGTTTACCTAAAAGACAGTTCTATATATAGACGCGCGTAGGAGTATACTCATTCTAGACTAACAATACAATATGTGTAAACGATATCCTTGTAACACGAGTATAGTGGGTGTCCGATTTAACTGGTAACGGTACACGTTCGGCTAAAAAGCGGATGCCGGATTCGCGGCTGTTCGCTTTGCGTCTTATTGTCATGTCGTTTCCGGCCTTTATCTCGACGATGAAAGGATATCGCGAGAAGACGAAGAACCGCGAAATCGCTCCGCTAAGATGCGTGTAATGTGTGTAAAAACGATTACACGCGTCGTGTTGACTGAGAAATGCTACGCGGATGCTGTGACACGCGTGTCATGAAACATCACGATCACGTCTGTTGTCCGCTTGTTCTGTTTTCCTCTGTTTCTTGTAAAGGGGTCCGCGCTTGCGTCGCACGACTTTTCTTCGCGAAGGTGTATAATTTTTTGCCTACGTACGCATAGTTAATTGGGTACTGAAATATTAATATATGGCTAAACATAGATTCTTGAATGTGGCAACATTGATTAATAAATTATTTCAATCGTCAAATTTAAGTCATTTAGTCAGTTATTTTATTACCTTTCATCATCAGAATTTCAGTTAATTATCTAATATTTACGAGAATGACATTCGACACGATTTTTATGAGTATAAAAAAACTTACAATGATCCTTTCATAAATACTGAAATTAAAATTAAAGAAATTATATTTTCTTAGACATCTTAAAGTCTACTTCCATGTTAATGCAAAGATTCAATCTGATTCAACATACATACATATATATAAAATTTGTAACCATATTAATTATCTGACTTAGAAAAATCTTCGTCTAACTATTTAATTTATATTTATAATCTACATTATAATGTACACTTTTATTTCAACTTTCTTCAATTGTATGTTCTATTTGTCAGTTCACTTCTGAGTAGACTTGTCTCACTGAGTACCCAAAAAAATGTAAAATACACTACTCAGATATTTATAATAAATATCTGATTTTAATGTGTGCAAAACGACGATTTTAATGTGTACAAAAATCATGCGACGCACAGCAAACCCCGGGGAGCTCGAGCAAAAATCTCGAAGAGGCGGAAGGGAGGAAGGAGGGTTAATAATTTGAGGAAACCGGAAGAAGGACGAAGGGGAGATACGAAGAAGAGGTACGGCGGAAAGTAAGTATCGTAACGATAGTATTAGTATGCAGTGTGGAAGAGAAAGTAGTATACGCAGACAGCAGTGGCGAAGCCCGAGAAAAGCCGAAGAAAGAGGGGCGGAAAGAAGGGCGGAAGAGAACCAAAGAAGCGCGCGAAGAAGTCGGAGTTGGCCGAAAAGAAAAAAAAGGAAAAGAAAAAACGGAAAACGTCGCGCTTGAGCGAAATGTATGTGAACGGTATAACGATGGTCTGAGTGCGCTGCTGAGCAATATATAGTATCTACTAGGTAGAATATATACAGTACATATCATTGTTAACAACAGGGGTGTAGCGATAAAGTAAAAACCGAGTAGAACAGAGGGATTCTTCCCTCTTCAGGATTTCATTCAACGTTACATTTAGTTCATGCGAGAGATCGCACTGAAATATTGTTTCTTTCTCTAGTTCTCCCTAAAGTTACCGGCTACACCCCTGATTGAGATGTAAAACAGCAATGTGTCTCGATGATGCACGCGTGAGTGTCGCGTGTTATTATATATCCCTAGGGAAAAAGGGGTACGCGAGTAACGGGGCCCCGTTCTGTCGTCGGCAGATTCGTGTCCGATTTTCCCCGATTGGCACACCGACGTCTATCTAATCGAAATTACTCCGTCGTTACAGTTACAGCACTCGCAGATAATTTCGCGAGAGGAAACAAAAAATGGACTTCCAAGAGAGAGACTGGAGAGTGCTTCCGCTCAGGAAATTAATGGCTGTACATCATCAGTAGAAATAGAAGCTAGATAATGAGATAGACAATATAAAATGGATGCAGATACGTTGCTTCTCGAATTAGAGCGGGAGAAGTGAAATTTTTCGGAAAACGGGAAATCTGACTTCAAACTGCCTCGGAATCGGAGTGTCCTGCTACATCGGTGCCCCTTTCCCGGGGCAATCTGTATGCAGGACGTGTCGGAAATACGCGGCAATATTTCAGAGCGATGGTCATGAGCAGATGCATAATGGCGCGGAGAGATGAGCGTGCAGGAAAACGATACTTCTGAAGCTTTATGCCTAGTGCAGACTGAACGCAGCAAGCGAGGCGATATTTTTTTACACCACTGTAAATATCGCCTCACTGATTAATTACTACTCCGCTGCTTGCTGCATCCAGAGAGAGAGAGAGAG
>NW_017305408.1:1862846-1876935 GCF_001594115.1 Trachymyrmex septentrionalis | reverse complement strand
GAGAGAGAGAGAGAGAGAGAGAGAGAGAGAGAGAGAGAGAGAGTCTGAATTAGGCATTAGATACACCAAAGTAGCGCAATACTTTTTATCTAAGCCGAAATGTGACAACTTTTCCATTCGCTATTTCGACTGTCATATTTTCGATCCAATTGTCTGTAGGCCAATAAATGCTTAGTATTGTTCCCCTACGGCACAAAGTTGCACAAAAGTTACAGTAACATCGCAGCAACTTTTGTACAACTTTGTGCTGTAAGTGAATAATACTAAGCGCTTATTGTTACGATACAATAAGCGCTTAGTATTATTATATATAGCACAAAAGTTGCAGTAACATTGTTACAGCAATAATTGCAGAGATTTTGCAGCGATATTATTACAAATATTAATATATGTATAGCTAAACATAGATTCTGAATGTGTGACAACATTAATCAATAAATTATTTCAATCGTCAAATTTAAGTCATTTATTCAGTTATTTTATTACCTTTCATTATCACAATTTCTTTAATTATCTAGCCGAAATATGACAACTTTTCTGGCCATTTTCGACTGCCATTTTCGATCTAATTGTCTGTTATTCTTCTACAGCACAAAAGTAACATTGCATGTTATAGCAATATTGCAGAGATTTTGCAGTGATGTTATTACAAATTCTGTGCTGTATGAGTTGGTACATGATATGGTTAGTAAGTCCAAAATGGAGGATCTTTGCGCTACTTTGGTATATCTTTAGATACTTCCGTCTATTAGCGATACCGATACGAACTCGCAATTGCCACGCTCGCGAGATATCGCCGCGTATTTTAATCGCACGGCGGATAAGAAGATATTCTCTATTCTGCGCCGCAATTAAAAACGCCCGTAATTAAAAATAGAAGTAAGGCGTTTTAAGAATAAATATATAAAAACCGAGGGGACCAATCGATTATATTATCATTTACGTTTTTCAAGTATTTTAGTAAACAACACTGACAAAATAATTACTAAATCTTACTACATATTTCTTAGAATGGTACCAAGTAGATACTTACAGTAAATGAATATTTACTCTATGAAAAAATATAGAGTTAAATCAAAATAATAGTTTTTGTATTAATTAAACATACATTTATGCTTAGTAAATATTTACTCAGAACTATTCAAACAAATATTTACTAAAATTTAGTATTTTTTTGTTGTCTTTCAGTGAAAGACGAAAGAGATCGGGAAATAATTTGCGACGAAATCGCGAGTACTATTCTTATCCACGGTGCGTCGGTACATATATGCACGCTGTAAAATGTTGATATTGTCGATATTTATTGCCGGTTGTCGCTTCCAGTGTCTCGGGATCGACGTGACGGTCGCAAAGACCGCCCACGCCTGAGTATCTTTCGTATTTTCTCTTTCCTCTCGCGCAAAACTAGTTGTTTGTGTTAGAGGCTAGAGTGAAGTGGCTTACCGCCTTGTTCGTCCAGCATTACGAGAGATTTCATCCCGACCTCGTGGCTCTAAACAGGCAACCGACAGGCAATCAGGCGGCGTGTTAAACATTGAGGTAAAGTTAATCGCCGTCGGGACGCTCCCTCGCCTCGCTCCACGCGGCGATCCTCAACGCCACCCCCAAATAAAGAAGAAAAAAAACATTCCCCCCGCCATGTTCGCCTGTGCCAGACGCGGGGAGAAACGTGAGGGAGAGACGTGAGACAGAAAGAAAATGACGGAGAAAGAGATAGAGATGAGAAATGTCGGCGGGCGAGAGGGCGCGGACGACGAATTTCGGCCTCAGTTAATCAATTTATTATGCATATCAGGAGGTTGGATGGACGCGAGGATGGATGACGACGTGACGATTGTCGACGAATGCTGGCAAAATGAGGGTTCAACGATGATAATGAAAGAGGAGACCGGAACGATAAAGGAACGCGTAGGAGAGTCCACCCTGCGCATTACTTTTTTTCCTAATTAATTTCAGAAAGGTTGGATGAAATGACGAGGATATTATTTTCTACTAAGTATAATTAATAGCAATTAAAAGTTAAGATCTAAAAGGGGGATAAATGGGTGGCGACGTACGAGATCTTCATACTTCTGGATGAGTTATTCGATGGGAGATCCTGGTAATTGGTAGAAAATTTTTCTCGCGAATTTCAGAGGATGAACGAAAAACTCGATGAACAGAACGCGCATGAAAGAGAGCGATATATTTTAAACACTCAGGAGTGAGAAATGAAAGGTGTTAAAAATGTAGGATGAAACCTACGCGGTTTCCCGTAACGAGAGTTTATGATCTCATGAATTCGATGCTGATAATCTTTCGCACTCACATCTGCATATTTACACATACATATGCAATGAACATTCAAATTCCTAATGATACACGAATAAATGAGTTGCTCGTAAACTTTATGACGTACGTAAAAAATTACATATGTATCAAGGTATGTACAGAAAATTACTCTAAATTGACGATATTCCGATCGAGCGAGCACATTTCGTGTAGCTTCCAATAAAGAACGTGAAATTGCTTATTTCTATGTATTTCAAAATAAATTTCGAATGTTGCATTCGAAGGAATAAGCTTTTCCAACGATCTTCTGATATGCTCTTCGATATATTACAGGCGGAGAATATCAAATTTCTGAGTGCGAACGATTCCGTCTCGACTGATGACGCACCTCGTAGAAGTAAACGGACACCAGAGCAGAGCAAAGCTAGAGAGGAAGGTGGCGAAGGCGAGAAAGATAGAGAGAAAGAGAGGCAGAAGTATAGAAAAAGGTAAAAGGATAGCGGGTTCCACTCGACGCGAGTTGTCCTCCGCACAGTAGACATCGATAGAGTATCATGCCGCTGAAAGATATGGTACTGGAGATACGGTGTCAGGGATCGGGGGACAAGATCGAGGTAACGAATGGAGTTCCGTTCGGGTGCCCTAGATAAACCTAGGTGGGAGGCCTAAAAGCGACAACGTCGCTTAGGTGGTTCGACATCGATGACGGCACGGTCGTTCGATCTTTCACCTATCCCCAGTTCCGCTGGCCGTCATCGTGGCAGTCTCACTTGTTACCTCTACCCGGATGATACAGCGAATGGGTCATTGTCACTCTCAGCGAAGGAGAGAATCGACTGCACGGTTAATTCGCCGTACACGACTCAGGTACTGATCGTGTTGATTCGAGTCTCACAACTGTAGACAATTGTATACATATTCCACAAGATGTTATTAAATAAAACAAAGCAAATATCAACCACTAATCGACCCTTAAACACCTTTCCACGTTCCCAGTGACCCAGGGACACGTACAGTTACAATATTACAATTCTAATTGTATTCGAAGATCACAATTAAATTGTAATATTATGTTTAGAAAAGCACTTGAGATTAATAATAATATAAACAAATGTGCAAAGTTTTATGTAAATGTCCGGATCGTTTACTGGGACTTTATCTGACTTTTTTCCACTACTTTTTCCATTGCTTATAATTTTTCATCAATAAAGATACATGCATTTGCTTGGTATTATTATATTCCTCCAATGTCTGGCGTTTCGAGTGAAACAAATTATTTACAGTGTTTCATTTTTATGAAAGTTACAAGCAATTGGGTTGGGCCTGCCATATCCAAGTGTGTTGTTCCATGTAATGTGGTGTTTAAGGGTTAATGAAAGCAAAAATGAGATGTTTCTCAATCGCAGATATCGTTAATATTCCGTTCTATTTACGAAAGAAAAAAACCTAAAATATTCCTGAATCTTCTGGTCGACCGTTCACAGTCGATTCTTTATTTCGCACGACTTTATCAGGATTCCGGTAAATCAGGATCACGCATTAGAAGCCCAAAGGGGAACGCAAACTGACGGCTAATGAAGGGCGTTCTTTACTTCGCGCCAGCTTTTTTCCCTCTCTTTTCTTGTTACACGTTAATCCTCCTTTTTTTTTTTTTTTTTCATATCGACGTTTTATACGTCGTCGAACTATCGCATCGCTCGCTCGTTCTTCGCAGAATAGAGAGATAGAGAGACAAAGAGAGAGAGAAAGACAGTGACTTATTGATGTTTACTGGGAGACTGCTTACCGCCTTGGTGGTCTAACATCGTCAGAGTGTTCGCTCCGATCTCCTCGGTCTACGACAGGTTCGAAGGTGCCACACATTAACGGAAACGAAAGAATCGTTTTTCTCAGTGGATGCGTGCGAGAATTAACTGCAGAACAAAGTCACAGACAAGAAAGCAACAAAATCGCAGGGGCACGTCCCGTCGGACTGAAAACGACGATTTCTGCGCGGTAGCAGAAACGTTATCGTTCGTAAAATAATAAAGCTACTACACGTGACCAATCGTTCGTTGCAATTGTGTCGCAAGTTGCGTTTATCGATATAAAAAAAAAAAAAAGAAAAAAGAAAGAAAAGGAAAAATCGCGCTCTCCTCGATAGAACGTGCCGCGCGTAACGAACAGATAATAATATGTTCATTAAAGTCAAACAAATAAGTAATAATAAGTAATAATAATAATAATAATAAATAATAATAATGTGTTAAAAATAGTAAGAAGGTTAATAAGAACGATGAGATAACCGAGATAGCGATCCAGAGGCAGCTCGTCGTGTCAATGTCTCTGAGATATCATACGTACATGATCCTAATCGCAACGATGTAACCATAATCACCTCACCCACCTCCTCATAGGCCAATTGCAGTCATTCAGTCACATTTTAGTTAAATTACTTATTTTTATGTATTAACCCTCCACTACAAGAATAAGCCACGTGGACCCAAACCAACATTTCTGGACAATTGTACAATCTGTATGATTGATTACTATGAGATTTTAAGCTGCGAGTAAAATAACTTTGAACTTTTGACTTCCTCTATCAATCGCCGTAAGGTGGAGGTTCACTTGCATTCTGTACTTCAAACAGGACGTATTAAAAATTTACGAGTATTTTTCAGTTACAGTTGAAGGTTAATAATAAAATTTCCTAAACAACGCGGATTCACTGACGGCAATTATTCAAATCAGCTGAGTTCCCAAAAAAGGGCTCAATTTAAGAACTGAGATTACCTGGCATGAAACCATCCCCCAATTCCTCAATAATCAATTCTAATCGAATTTCCCTCGCATCGCAATCGCGATCGATCAGCCGCGACTGCAACCGGTTTCTGCATTTAGCGCTTACGATAGAAGTTGCAGCAAGAATAAAGAGATAACAACGGTGATAGACACGACGTCGACGATATTAAGAGTAATGACTGACGAGACGATCTAATGGAGCATAAATGGGCGAGATGCGTCGGCGACGCATGATAAAGAGAGAGATATTGATTATCGGTGAACTATAGTCCCCGCTTCTGGAGGGAAGGGGGAGGAAGTTTTCTTCGTGGATAAGAAATAGGTGTGAAAATTATTAGATTAAATCAGAGATTGCTCTTTGCTTATTTCCCCGAGGTAATCCCCCAGGATGATCTTTCGAGGGGAATTGCAAGGCAAGCTTAAACGTGAGAAAGTGATTGACTGTTGGAGGAAACTTCAAGATTTTTCGGGGTTAATCTAATAATTTTCATGCCTCCTCGTGATCTTTTTAAGGTCGTCATGTCAATTATAAGCGTTCAAGCGACTGTCGCCGGTGCGTCTCTTGAGACTCTTGAGAGTCAACGCGTATTTAGGCGAATATTAACGCATTAAACCGGCCAGATAATAATGAAAAGATGATAACGATAGCAACCACGACAACGACGACGACGACGACGACGACGACGACGACGATGGCGATGGTCACTTAATTACTCTCGCCGTGCTAATCGGTGATTAGCGTGATTGGCGCGATCGCGCCGAGCGGAGTTTCTTGGCGACGTTTCGCTTTCTTGTTAATCTACTTCGTTCCGATCTCAATTGGACGACCAATTCTCGATTCTCACACACAAACGCGTTATATCTATATATAATAATAACACATATATAGTCCTTCCTGATAACGTATATACACCGCGCACATTACATTTCGGCCAGCGACTCGAAGTCAAAGCGGGGACAGTATCTACTTTGGTAAGACGACGGCCGACAGAAAGTAAGTATAAGTTGCACGTTTGATGCACAGATTGCAACAAGAAAAAGAGGAAAAATAAACAAGGAGAGATACAGAGAAACGGAAGGCAGACAGACAGAAAGAGGGGTGAGTGAGAGAAGATATTAGGTTACAAAAGAGAGGAGTGGAATAAAATAAGTTACGACAGACAGACAGATATCTACTGTCACAAGCGTTTACGAGAATTACGGGTTATATACTTTCTTGATATGTACACTAGATAGACAGATACATGTTAATATGTACATACATAAAGAGAAATATATATGTATGTAGTTACATATATATTGAACAAAAAAAAAAAATATATATATATGTATATTTTACACGTAGACTGAAAGCGACACAGCTGTAAGCTTCGCGAATGGCTACAGTATACAAAATACAGTAAAGAGATAAGTACACAGTCCAGAGAATTACAGCGTGTATCTTGTGAAGTGTGGATCGATCGGGGTAATTGCGACACGAGTGCGACATCGCGACACTTTCAATGATTAACGAAGCAGATGGCGAAAGTGATGCTGAAATCAATTGATTTCAAAATATTCGCCCATAATCGCTTTATGGCGAATCACTTTGTGGTAAATCGATCGTTTAATTGACGGCTATTGCCGGTCGAGAATTATGACGATAATGATTATTATGGTTTCACGTAATAATATTATCTCGATATAATTTGCCTTGTTACACTATAATAAGTTATTATAACGTAGATTATTACTTACTATCAGTAGTACTATCTAAACCTTTTAGAAGGAATCGTCACTCTCTGAAGATTAAAAATTGAGCTACTGCCTTTCAAGAGTGGCTCAATTTTCACTCTCTAAAGTGATGTTCCACTCCAAAGGATTTAGAGAGTGCTGAATTATCTAGAATAAAATACGATAATGCACTTGTGAGTATCGAAAGTTGTCGCGATGCCTAATTCGTGGGACTGTCCCAATTATTCCGATACGTCCCGTATACGGAAGCAGACGCGATAACAGCGTTCGATAGGTGAGAAAGAGTGTGCTTGGCACGCTTTAAAATTTCACCACATCTGAGAAAGGATATGAAGGGCCGCGAGGAGGAAAATTCGAAGTGCACGATAAAATCATTTTCAGATGTCGTTATTGTATTTCGCTGCACGCGAACGCATTTAGCGTGTCATGTGGATGGCAGAAAGTATTTGAGATCTTCTACAGAAAGAGTGAGAAAGAAAGGGAGCGAAGTGGGAAGGGTGAATGTGTGAGTGTGAAATCGGTTTACATAGAAAAAAAAAAGCCAAAAAAAAAAACGGAAACGATCACGATAGAATACACCATCCAAACAACAGCTGTTCATTATACACGAGAGCAATCGGATCTCGTTAAGCGGTTCCTACAAGCGGTCCAACAGTCTGCGCGATAAGAAAGACAAATTGTGGACAAATTACAGGGTAAGATACCTAATTGAGGTAGAAGATCAACATCAGATCAGAGGGATGGTCTACAGAGCGGTATTAAGATAGAGATGTATACGTGAGAGATAAAGGCTGTCAAAATATCGATATACGTCAATAAAAATATATCTGTATTGAGCTGCAAAGTTAATAGTATGCAATTATGCAATTATGATGCCTGTTTGCGACAATAATCCGCGCAGATTGTTGGATCGTGTACGAGCCGCGTTTCGCGTCAACGCTGGCAAAATAGCAGCAGCGATAGCAGCAGCAGCAGCAGCAGCGATGACTGATTCATTGCTGGAGGCACATTTTCGCGTCATGTATATGTTGTGACCGACAATGTAATGTCGTGAGAATTTCTCCTATATATATATAACGTTAGACTTCTTAATAATGTCGGTGGTGAGAACATGTAGTGGCACGCACAGAATAAAAAATGGGCCTGAATTGAATTCGCGTTACAGTCGCATGAGCTGCATTCGTCAGGTCGTCAGGAAAAAAAGAAATTTCATGTGCTAAAATTTAACAGAGTCAAAAAAAGAGATTCTTTCCATTCCAATAAGAGATAATAAAAAATCGAATATTTAGTAAATCTATATATGGGATTGACGAGTTAATGAAAATTTTCCTCAACGACCCAAGACGCAGTCTAGGCGTAGTGTAATGGTACAAGTAGTAACGTTAGTAATATTAGCAGTATCAGTAGTGTCAGTAATGGCGATATGGTGTTGTAATCAGTATAGTAATCGTAGTAGATTCGACAGTAATGGTATACAACTTGCGATTGTGCAGTGGCAGTTGGCTGTCGATCTCTCTAATCGAGATTGCTAATCGGTCGCGAAATGATCCTCATTCATTGTTGATATCCTACTGTGGCGTAAGGACGATCGTTCCCGTCTAAGCTTTCTTAGAAACGTATAAGAGGCGATTAAGGGAGAGCAAAGCTAAAGCGGAACCAACGGGGTTGATCCGTTCACGTTAGAAACGTTAAATCGTTAAACCGCGTCGAAACGAAGTAATTTCAGGCGCATTTATGGTAGATAAACCGAGCGTAAATTTATCGATATATTTTCGGAGAGCAGAGTTCAGAATTGAACCCCATTCTCGCTAAAAAAAAAAGACCTTCGGAGGTTCTTTTCAAATTTTTACGTTGACGTTTTACGCCAATGTTTATAGTACAAATTGTACCTCTCGCGAGAACTCCACGTACCGTCTGCGTCTGCGAGATCCGGCGCTGCCGAATTACCCGTACAAACGTTTGCTGAAGCGGGACGTGCTAATATCCGGCGCATGCACATCGATCGTAATTAACGCGGATGATTGTTCGAGGATAGCAGTCCCCAATATCCGTAATACCTCGGGCCCCGGCAGGACTGAGTATGTTAATAGAATAATTTCCGTCTTGTTAACAGTTACAACCCGCGAGCATTTCGACGCATTGACTCGAGATTCATTAAATTAACCCTTTCGGTCGTTTTACAAAGAAATTGTTTCGCTCTCGTAAGAAAATTTAATATCCGCGAATATGAAATATATAAATATCTCTTCAGCTTTTCTGGTGCGCCAGGATCTTTCTTTGTATTAAGAGCCTTCGTCGTGTGTACGACCGGAAGAGTTCAAGTGTTCAATCGTTATACCGTCGTGCGTGTGTCTAATTATCGGAGAGAAATAATTACGTGGGTGTATTCGAAAAATTTAGCGCGTTTCTGAATTTCTCTCGCAAGTAGCAAGCATAAATAGGTTGAAATCTACGGGGGGGGGTGCCCGAATACCGTTAACTATTACTGTTTAGCTTCAACGTAAATATATACGGGGAAAATTAGGGAAATCGCAAAAGTAATTTTCAAAACGGAAGGATCTATTTTCAACCCTTGCAAAAAATCAAATAAAATAAATTTACTTTTAAGTGTTCATTTTATTTAAAGCAGCCTAGAGATAGAACAAATCCAAAGGAAAGACATCTTACGGCGGGAATAAAACTAGACTTTTGATTACTTTCACTCACAACGAAATTGAAATACTCCTTGCACATCTCGCGTGCAAGAAAGAAGACACAAAAAAGTTCAGGCTCGTTAACGTAAAAGGCTCGCTACGTATCTTCCCCATAATTTTCCCGCTCGACACTCCGAGTGATATTATACATTTGTGTCATATGTTATACGTTTGCGTGTCATATGCGTGTGAGGAGGACACTCGCGGGGCTAACGCTTGTGGCTGATAGACGGTGTGTTAAATTGTAAGACGTGCGTGATTATACGGCACAACGAGTGGTTTCCTCGTTTCTTCATCTCCTACCCTCGTTTACGGCCATTACTTAATTTCTAACAAGCGGAATTCACTCACCTCCCTGGTCGTCGAGTGCGACCAGAGTGCGGATGCCAGCCTCCTTGCTCTACGACAGACAGAGGCAGCACAACACAGACAACCACCACCAGTGTTAGAGAGCGAGAGATAGAGATAGAGAGAAAGAAAGAAACAGAGAAAGTGGGAGAGATAGAAAGAAAGAGAGAAAGAATCGATATCTCTCTTTACTCTTTCTTCACATCTTTCCTTCAAGTAAGTTTATAGTATATAGTAATATTAGTAGTATATTAGTATAGTAGTTAGGTATATATATATATATATAGAGGTATATGTAACGGACAAGTCGGTGATGGGTACTGGGCAAGCAAGATAAGAGGTGGACATTGTGGTGGCGGACATGTTGAGGTGGTGGCACGCGTAGAGAGTGGGACAGAGTGAGAAGTATTTCGGGTCCTCTCTCGTTTCTTTCTTTTTTTTCGTTTTCTTTTTCAGAGGTCTCTTTTCTGAAATTTTGTTTTGTTCCTTGTTTCTTTTTTCTATCACGAAGAATGTCGCAGCGCGCCGTCGGGTTCGCCATGGCGTACTGGTCGATATATATATAAATATATATATATATATATCGCATGTGTTTGCACGCGATACCTGCCCGCGACGCAGAGACAGGTGGGCACAGCAGGGCGGGCAAGAGCGATTGGAAGAGAAAAGTATGGGCCCGACCGAGGTACCGTCGTACGCGGTGTGACGGTACGAACGTGTTGGCATGTTGTTGCTTGTTGTCTATTTGTTGATGTTGTTGTTGTTGTTGTTGTTGTTCTTGATGTTGTATCGGTCAATGGCGATGTTGTTATTGTTGATGTTGCTGTTGTTGTTGTTCATGTTGTAGTTGTTGTAGATGTTGTTCCTGTTGCTGTAATTGTCGTCGCCGTTGTTGTGCGTTTTATTAATTTTTGTTTTTTTTTTCACATGGCGGGATATCTTCCTTCTGACAAAGCGCGCGTGTTTTTTTTTTCTTTCGGTCTTTGTTTCTTTTTTTTTCTGTTTGACTTTTTATTGGGGGGGGGGGAGGGAGACTTTGCCTTTTGTGACATTCTACGAGTTTCGGCTGAACAGGTTCGATCCCTTGATCGTCACCGATCGTCCCTGCGCTCTTCTCGCGTTTCGAGAGCGAAAGAAAGATCGAGCGCAATCGAAGAGATCCACGTCTGCAGTGTTTCTTTTTTTTTTTTCCTGGGTGATAGGTGGGAATTTCTTGGACACCCAGTGAAAGAACGATATATAGTAAAGTGTAGGTAGAGGTACAACGCAGGGTATGGAGTACACTTTCCAATGCGCAAGGCAAATCACAAGCCCCGCGGGGCCTCTTTGAGTCAAGAATGTATGCGCGCGGCAACAACGGTTTGAAATTAATAAAAGAAAAAAAAAACGTGATCTCTTTATGCATATACACCATAATCGAATAACTTGAAGTCTAAGAAATAAAATAATATTTTATAACATTCAGCTTAATTTATAATATTTAATTTGATAATTAAATTAATATGTTAATTTAAAAAAAGAAGAAATTTCAAGATTGAATGAAAAAAAAAACACACAAAAAATAAAATCTAAAAAAAGAGCATCTCGTAAAAGTTTTAGTAAATACAAATAAGAACATTATAACGTATACCAATTTTTTTTGGAAGCTTAATACCTAAAAATTATACTTGAAATATATATTAAAAATAATTTAAGATTCAAATTAGTTTTCGCAAAAATGATAAGTAATATTTTATATTGATACTATACTCAAATTTATATCAATACTAATTAGGTACAGTATCAGTACTAATTAGAGATAAGGATTGTAAGGGTTGTAATAATATATAAGGCACACACAATTTAATACAAAAGTCGAGACAAATTTCGGTAAGATATCCCGACGCGAGACACTTCAAGACTCAAAAAGGGGTGCGAGTACTTGAATAAGTGCAATGTAAAACACACACGCACACGTAATTGGAGTAGAAGGAGCGGGAGGGTGAATGAAGGGGCAGCGAATGAGTGAATGAGCGAGTGAATGAAACGATCGATGACTCGAGGAGGAGAAAAGAATAAGCGACTATATATTTTTATATATGTTTAACAATTTCCTCTTTTATACTTATAATAATACTTCGTTTATATTATATAATTACTCATATTTGAATATCGTATTTAATACTGAACACGGATATCAGATTTTAATTTCATTCGATCGTTAACACGTCGAATAAAATATTGAATGCGATCAAATAAAAGATATCAATTAAATAGGACTTGAACAAATCGCATTTAAAGATTAAACGCCATGTTATATAAAGGCGATATTGCGATGTTGAGAATAATGTAAGATATTGATTTTCTGACAATTTTTTATTTTTCACACGTTGATATTTGTTCATGTTTTGCTCCTTTCCTCATTCGACTTGAGGCACAAGCGTGCATATTAATATTTAAAAAAAATATCAGCGGGTAATGGTGGAAGTGCATAAGAAATAAGGGAGGAAACGTGAAGAGTGAGAAATTGACGATATTGAAGTGACGAGCATATAAATAAAATATCGTGATCAGTAAACTCCAGATTAATCTAGATAAATTTTAAATAATAAAACAGAAATAACACAAATGGAGAAATAAAAAAATTAATAAAAAAGGTCCTTCGTTCATTAAGTGCATTTAATTCCTTGTACTCGATGTGTTATATACATTATTATTTAAAAAAATGTAAGTGTCACACACATTCCACAATATACTAAATATTATTATTTTTACTAATTAATAATACAAATAAGTCGCTACAACACATTCGGGTACAAAAGATTAAACAAGTATTGCTTGAATATCTTTCAAAGATCAGGTTGTCTCAAAAAAAGTTTACATTAATTGTGATATTTTACTCATCGCATTTGGTTTTTCTTTAGCAAAAATTGTATATGATAAAACTAATTAACATTATTGGAAAAGCAAAATATAAACGATAAGCAAGCAAGATTTTAATTACTTCTTTCCTCAACATTTTACTTCATACACAAAATAGAATTTGTAAACCCAGAAAAAATTTCTTTGATTTAAATATTATTTTTTTAAATCAAATTAAAAAACTTATTTGATTTAAAGAAATTATGTTCAAATCGAAGAAATTTTTTCTTTAACCGTGTAGCAAAGAAAAATTTCTTTATATAAATCGAAGAAACTTTTCTCTACATGTAAATTGCTAGAGACGTGCATTCGTAAAAAATTGCACAAAAACTTACGTAAGCTTTATAATAATTATTCAGATAAATTTTTAATAACTTTCACACCTAAGCAATAATAATTTTCCAATAATAGTTTTCTAAAATTTTTCAATATAAATTATTAAATGCTCAAATAAAATTTTAATCACAACGAAAAATCGGTTTGTTCATATCATCGGTTTGTTTGTAAAATTTTTTTGGGACAACTCATACATCGATGAAAGATGTGTTTGTTTTGTATGGTAGCGTGAATTAATGTATTGCACTGAGTATTGATTATACTGAGCTGTGATGACTGCTTCTAAAAAAGAGCGACAGCACGATGCACTGAAGAGGGAAAATGGATAGAGGCTTGCAAAGAGGAAAAAGGCAAATACACGCACACACACATACACACACGCACACTCACACATACATACACACACATATACACATAGACAGACAGACAGACAGCCAAAGCGAGCAGGCAACAAAATTTCATCAATTAAAAGATAAACCAGCGACTATAATGGAATATATTCAAAATTTTTGTTATTTATATTCCTTTCTATACAAATAATTTTTGACAAAACGTATGAAAAAATTTTTTATCAGAGAAAAGAATACATAAATATTATTTATTTATGTATCTTTTCACATTACAAATAAAGATTTCCATTACTTTAACATTTTGGTGTTGCAATAACATAATGTCACTTGTACTGCTCTACATCTTAATTAAACGTAAAAAAATATTAAAATTGTAAAAATCGGCAGGTATCTAATTTTCCTTAAATATTTATGATCTTTGTGAAATGTTAAAAATTTTTATAAAATTTTCCAGATCGTATTGAACTTGAAAAACGGTCGCTGATCATTCTTTCGATCCTTGAAATCTCGTTTAAAGCGGATAGGCAATCGAACAGGCAAGTGTAGAGATCGCGCGCGGATTAAGCAAGCAAAGACCACACACAGGCACACATCGCGCACACGTATACAATACACATACATTAACATCCAGCAACAAACAATATTGAGAGAAAGAGATAGAGACAGAGATAGAGA
>NW_017305408.1:1846828-1862746 GCF_001594115.1 Trachymyrmex septentrionalis | reverse complement strand
AGAGAGAGAGAGAGAGAGAGAGAGAGAGAGAGAGAGAGAGAGAGTAGCAACAGCTTTGGTATACACATATACAGACGCAGCTTTTCTCCTTCTTTCCTCATATCTTCATTTACTTCTTTTTTTCCTTTTCCTTTTTTTCCTTTTTCCGCTTTTCTCTTTTTAAGTCGCATTCGCCGTTTTTCTCTTTTCGGACATCTCGTTTCGATGGGAGCTACTTTTAAGCGGTCGACCTCCCTCTTAGCAAGGACCAAACTCCTTCTCTCTCTCGATGATCGGATCTTGAAGAGCCCTCTCGCACGAGATCTATTTGCGCTTTAACCCTTTGCACTCTCGCAGATGCGTCGAGATGCGAGATAGCCATTCCTATTAAATACTCTCTCGAACAGATAAAGCACAAAACGAAGAACATAATTTACAAATAATATTTTTTCCGTAGTAAAAACAGATACCTACTCTGATCTTAATTTCGATCACGAATATACAGTACTTAATAGTGAATTAATAAGAAAAAAGATAATTTTCCTCAAATTCTCTAAAAAAATAAATATTAAGAACTAGAATATTTTTTCACAATAGGGAACACTTAAAAAGAAAAGAGCATTTTTTATCTGTCATTAATCGCTCCACTTTTAGATAAATTTAAATATTAATTTTCAAAATAGACACACTCCTGTATGAACTCGGCATTCGTTTATCTTTTCATTCTTTCAGCACGAATAAAAGGAAAGTCTGACATGAGAAAAGGGGACAAGTTCTAAAAGAGAATACGGAGTGCGTCATATCTCGCTCTTACAAAGAGATCGTGAAAGCGCAAGGGGTTAAAGAGCGAAAAGTCGAACTGCAGTTTCATCCGCGAAAGATAATTCTTATGCTTCTTTTTGTTTTTTTTTTGTTTTCTTTTCTTTTCTTTTCACGCGAGCACTCGACATTCTTCCCTCCGCTCGCTGCGCTATCGCGAACTTCGACGCTCTCGTTGAGTAATTCGCGTGCTGCGCTGCACAATGCAATCGTTTGCGTTACGTTTACAGTACAACGCGCGTATGTATAATGCAATTGCCGGAATTAATAGTGCGTCAAAAGCACGATGAGTGGGCCATTGCTTTGCGTCTTCGGGTCCTCGTGCGCGTTACAATCCCGTCCAAAGGAAGACGAGGAGAAGCACTGATCGTTGAATCGATGTTTACTTGTCTACACATAAGTAACTAACGATTGTAGTACGCGATGTCAATTAAAGAGGCACACACATACGAGAAAAAGGAAGGGACTGCCCTTCGCAAATACGTGATAATGAGAAGAAAAAAAAATAACATACGCCTGTCTGCGCCGACGGTGTGCAAGCATAATTAATTGATGAAAGCACCGAGCTATTTTCGCATACCATAATAAATATTACTTTTACAATAAATATTAATCTCGTAATAATTTATATACTTGTTATCTAATATCATTTTAGTGCTATAATTAATTACTATTATATCGTATTTTATCAGCCTGCACATTAGTTCTGTGTGTAATCTGTCTATATTACATGTAAAATCATATTAGCGTTAATTGGCAATTAATACGTTTTAGAGCGTTTCGGGATACAATATGTAAATATTAGGAAGTCAATATCTCAATATAATATTAGGAAGTCTCTGTTGGCGAATAATAAGATTAATCGAAGTTAGTCAGCGGAAAATTGTCCCACAATAAGATTTGCCGCTTAATTTATGGAAGTAAATAAATAAGTAATTATATCGTATATTATCAACCAGAAGAAGCATCTATAAAAATATTGAAGTTAACAAGAAAGTTTCATTAAATATGATTTTTTTTCTTTATTTTTACGAATTGCATTTTTATATCTAGACACTTTACAGATAAAAATAATAAAGCTCCACGTTGTAATTTTTCTCATTAAAAGTTTTGCTTTCTCACATTTTCTAAAATAACTCTTTTATCACCGAGAAAATGTTCATTACAAAAAAATCGTGCAACATCAACGTTCGTATGAAGTACGAACTATTGATAACGAAAAACCTCTCGCACACCATCGCGCAGGGAACTTACGTTGATGGGAGTTACGAAAGAGATGCGGGTGTACCGCGAGATTAATTCCCGTTCATAGCGAACAAAAAAATATCACGATCGAGTTTTAGCGGAGATAAAGAGCGATCGGTCGCCGCAAAAATTCTCTCGCAATTCGCGCCAGACTTTTTGGGGGATTCTCCTCTCATCGAGAAGAAATACGCGTAGCCTCCAATATTTTACGAAACCGCTTCCTCCCATTCCCTCGTGTTATCGGTTTGCGATTCGCCTCCTGGTCTCGATCGAGGGCACGAACGACTGTTTACGCGATCGTTATCACGAGGTGACGATGATGACGCATTGCGCATTGTGAGTGTGTGTACGTACGCTTCTCTTGGTCGATGATGATTCGAAGGACGTCTTCGGTGCTCGGAAGAATGCGACACAGTGCTTATTAGTGCAGCCACAGGTAGATAAGTAGCAGCGAGAGAAACTGAAACGGAACGACGCAAGGACCTCGACGGATCTTCTCCGTCCACAAAAACGAAGGAAATTCAATTCGGACACCCTCTTCCGCCTCGTCATTATAATATTCTTCTTGCGAAAGTCGCGGATAAAATGAACGAAATTACAGCGAGTTCGAAATTTGCCGAATATTATGCAATCGTAAAAGTTTCCTATAGAATCGTGTAATTTAATTTACACTATTCTAAATATTGTGTCATTGCAAAAATATGAAAAATTTAGATCGCATTAATACTTTTACTTCAAATACTAAACTTCAAAGGTACTAAATTTAGAAATCGATAATAATCGAGCGGTTAATATTAATGAGATACGTGATTGTAGAAAAAGATCAATATGTTGTTGCATTTTGAATTAAAAATTAACTCTTTCTCATTCAGAAAAGCCAATCGCTGATAAATATCCGCTGGTGTCGATAATAATGATAAATACGGTGCTGAAATAAGATGAAACGCTGTCGGAAACGATAATCCAATTATTGAACGAATCAGATCACGGAAGCCAGTTGCGTACGTTCCTTCGACAAGTATAGTAAGTTAAAAGTAGAAGAAGAGCAAACATCTCCGTATGTAAATATGTATAAAAACAGATATACGCGTACATTCGTGTATATAGAGATGTACACACGCGCACACACATATGTATCGAGAATATAGTATAACAGACATCGAAGGTATGCGGACATATAGACAGCGAAGATAATTAATTATGCGTGGAAAGAGAACGTGGAGAGCTGCAGAATGCAGACAGATCGTATATTCTTTCACGGCCGTGGCACACGCGCGAACGCACGCACGCAATATTGTAAAATACACGCGAGTAAACACGCGCGAGTGGAACGTTAGGTTCAATATCAATTCCGCGGAGCGGAGTCGGAAAGGTACTCGTACATCGTCATTTCCGCAACAGCGATGCGAAAGTTGAGAATGCGAAATCTAACTCACTTGTCGCGCAACATTCCCCTCAACTCGGAAAATTTCGACGAAAAAGTTCTGCGCTTTCTTTCGCAGATCATTAAACAATCCTTCCTTGAATTCTTCTATGTGTAATTAGAAGAAAAAAAATAAGTAAATATTTTAATTGAAAAATTATCCATTATTCTCTTATTATATATTATAGAGCGATAAAATGAAGTCAAAGCAATCTAGTATTAAACGGAGTATTAAACGATATTTCCTTGAATTCTTTTATGAATAATTAAGAAAAAAAAAAAATTAAATCGATATTTTAATTGAAAATTATTCAGCAATCTTTAATATGTATGCAGCAACTATAAAACAGAAGCAATTTAGTTGGAGTATTCCTCTCTTTAGGTAAATAACTAGAAATTCTTTTGAGATTGCTTTTTCTAGCACATCCGGCACGATGTAGCAGTTTAAAGTTACCGGATATTCATTCAAGAAAGTTCTTTGATAAATTAAGCTTCTTTGATAATTTAATAGATTTTGTCTTTTGCGAAAATTTTGATTGTAAGCTTTCTATTTTGAAACAGTAAAACACTTCGAGAATATATCGCAAGTTCTTTTTATTAAAATAAAATCTATTTAACAAAAAAATGTCATTTTTATTTCCCCTCTCCTGTCCTCGTATCCGTTTCTTTAAACAAAGAACGAGACTCTTTTGAAAAAAAAAAAATCCGTGAACTGAAGGGAAATGCGACAGTTTTTGGAGTACCTTGGACAATAATAAAAAATACATCGGAAACGAACAAAAACATACATAGGATGGTTCATCAGTTCCCATATTTTCATACTTACAATCTTTCAAAAATCCTCCAGATTTAATAACAACATTAGAATAGTACGTTTATCTTCAATCATTAAAATAAACTACATTTTCTACGTGGTGCTTCCTTTTGCATCTTTATCTCTCAATTACTAAACTAAATAACTACTTCTATGTGGTATCCCTTTGTATCTTTGTTCTATAACTAAATCGTCATAAATGAAAGACACAATATATCTACCGTATATATACTTTCCGAGCATAGCGAAACCCCGTGCAATTACTCACAATGCATCTTTCAGAATCCCAGTCAGAACCATCCCTTGTAATTGCGAAAGTTAACTCGACAAAAGGAACTCGAGAAAAGTCCATCTTTTTGCGCACGTTCGTGGGGCGCCTCGCCGTTTCTCGGAGCGCGTCGATGCGTCGTCTTACAAATTTCTCCTCGCGCGAGCAAACGCTCGTCCGCGCGATCGTTCCGTTCTCCCCCGATCGATTTTCCTTCTTTTATTATTATTATCTTTTTTATTATTTTTCTTTTTTTTTTAGCTTTCTTCTCGCGAAAGCGATCTTTCTAAGATCGCAGCCACTGGGTCCGTTGTCCCCCTTCCCATCCCCTGTGAGGAGCGAACCCACTCGTTCGTCGCGAAACGAATCCTCTTTACCCTCTCTGCTTTATACGCTCAGAAACCGCAACACGCCGCCGGAATCGTCGCCTCCGTGTGTGTGACGCCAGAGCTGGATAAAATACTACTTCGAGAACATCGCACGTTTTCTTTTTTGCCCACGTCCTCGACGTCGCCTGCAACACGTCCTCCTCCCCGTACATCCCTCTGTACAGCCCCCACGAAGCTTTCCTCTCCTCCACCCGCGACTTGGAGATCGCCGCAGGAGGTTGCCTCGCCGAACGTGAATCTTGTGCAAAGCGGAATCGGCGCGCCCGCTAAGAACAACGCTTAACCAGTCAAGTGACGTTCGTCAGTACGTCAATTATCTATTATTAACGAAGCCGCGATAAGAATAAGAAGGACGAGACATTGTAACGTGACGTTGGTCCTTCGATGGTCTCGCGGTCGGATGAATTAGATTATACTATAGAAACCTCCACTGTAAAAAATATCGGTGTGGATTTAATATACCTAGCATGTATTAATATTAACGTTACTATTAATTAACTATTAATATTAACACCAACATGTTGTGGATCTTAAATTCCTTTTGAAAACCCACAGTAGTAATATTGACACCAAAGAAGAGACTAGACTGCTTTGACCTCGCACCAGTGAGAAAACTATATAGATACTGCGAAATGTTAAAATTCACACCGCTATCTTTTGAAGTGTCAGGGAGTATGAAAATTTAATTTCGAAAGATTCACATGCCTAGTAGTCGGTCTTCTTGATTGAAATTTAATCGGTCGAGGCTATATTCAACCGTTTCGTACTTGATATTACTTCACGTCTACTTCACGGCTTCTGTTAGCCTAGACCTCGACAATGCGAATTATGTGAATCGAATCGATCGGGATCGACGGTACTCGCCACTTGACCGGTTAATCGAAATAGTACTTTGCCCACCTCTCTCTGGCGCGACTCCTTTTTCCCTCCTTTGCTGCCATTTTCATTTTCTTTTTCTCTCTTTTTATTTCAAAGCAGTTTCGAGGTGGAACTCCAAGCGAGCAGTGGCGCCCGTCTTGCTGCAGTAGCGCGTATAACGATTCGTAGTCGATGAAAATCATTCCTAGTTTACGAGACAGAGACAGGAGGAGGTTCGAGGGTTGTTCGAGGGTTTTCCGAGGAGATTACGGGGAGTGGGGGGGGGAGAGGAGGGGACTAAACGAAAGGGTTGTGCGGGAGGGCCGCTACACGGGTTTTGATTCACGGAAGATTATGGGGATGGTGCACCGACGCGGGATTCTCGAAGACGGTCGAGAGAGGATCGAGGGGTCGATGCGCAAGTAGAAGGAAGGAACAAATGCCGAAAGGGATAGACTCACCTCCTCGCATAGCGACAGCATACGCCTCGTGCTCTCCAGAGACTGAAACAAAGTCGATCACGCCGGTTACCACACAAGCGTTACTTGACCGAGGAATCGCGAATGTGTTTTAAAATTAAAAATTTTTTTTTTTTTCAGAAGAGAGCTACAACTTTGATACTCTATCTTGTCCCCGACACATTTTCTCGCGCTATGCTAGATTATTTTTATGAAGAAAAGACACTCCCTAAATCTCAGTGGATAATCGCTGATATCAGTGCCAAGTATGCCGCTGGTAATCAGTGAATGAAATGTGAGATCCCTAACCTGGCTATAATCTTTATTATGTGATCTAACTAACCTTGTTTTAGTGCATAAATTCAACGAATATGGTATTGGAAGATTGAAATTAACGTGCAAATATCAGTATTTTAGTAATATAATGCTCAAACCTTCTTCCTTTTTTAGTTGAATTCCACTGATTAGTGCCAACTATGTCATTGGGTAATTAGTGACTATCCGCTGATTCAGATTTAGAGAGCAGAAGTACGATTTCTTTTGAATTCCAGCACACCGGTAATGTCGTGCTACGAAAATGTACGCTGAGAGAAAAGCGTTTGATATTTGTGATTCTAATTGAATGGTAATATAATTATGGCTAGGAGTTTTACTTTTGTCACTGTTAAAATGTTAAGAATAATAATAATCATATTTGCGATTCTATCAAAAAATATACAATTGGCACTGAAAAGGTTATAAATTATAATTCAATTATGATAATGGCAATCATTTTTTTCTTTCAACGTAGTTTATTCGAGAAAATCGACTTCATTGTGTTATTACTAAATTAGTTATTTGAATTAGTTCTTAAAAATTATCAAGGTTGAAGGGTTCTTCGAATTGAGAATAACATCGATTACTTTTAGAGAAATGTGAATAAAACATGCAATAATGGCTTCGCGAATAAATTACTATTTTTAGCTATCCCGAATTAATTATACATGGATAAATAAGTCGATTCACGACGCTTAATAACGCACGTGCTGAAAATTCTGAAAGATCTACGAGATAATCTCCGTTCGATAAGTTTCCGAGAGAGCAGATACGACGCGGGAGAGGATTTTAGTCGCTGAGGCTGATTCGTCGCTTTTCTATTGTCGCGAGAGATAAACGCGAGAGTTTATCCTCGCGCGATTCAAGTCGGAGCTCGAAGTTTCGAGAGCAGCGAAACTACGTTGCTTTCAATCCCCGCGTCGTAAATCCTCGTGGCTGTGACATCGCGTAAATGTATATGCACGCGCATAAAATATATACACGTACATGTGTACGTATACATGTACGATATCCAATATATCTCAACTCACTTCATCCGTAGTCTGACCGGCCTTGAGCTGTAACTCCTGCAGTTCGGTGCGGGGCGGGCCGCCCTCGGCCGCACCCGCCGCTGACGTCGGTGCAGGCATCGCCGGCTGGTGATCTGGCTGGCCTGGCTGGGATAACAGGAACTAGATGCCAGGCGACGGTCTTCCTCTTCTTCTCGGCGAATCTGCCTTCTCGCCTACCGGCGCCTCAGGATACCGGCGCGACGGTGCGACACCGCTCCTTTCTGGTTGTTCGCCAAGACCACCGGCGAACGGCGTACCGCTTGCACCGCAGCCTGCAACACGCAATCAAACGAGCACGAGATCAGACCTCGCGTCTGTTTCGCGGAGGAGAGGACGACGCGGTTTGCACTCGAGGAAGGGTTTGGATTCCCTACGTGAATACGCGGTGCGCGGTGCGCGGTGACCGGACGTGACGTTTTTCGCCAAGACCTTCGGCAAAACGGAAGCTGCCGTCCTCGCCGTGGAGTCACGTCTACCCAGAGACCATCCTCTCCCTCTCGCAGACGATGAGGAGCAGGGTGGGGGTCGGGAGGACAACGTCACGTCGGAGCGCACTGTCTATTGGAACTTCTCTCCTTCGGCGATCGCGCGACGGGGTAACCGGGGTAACGAATGAACGAACTCTAATGAAATCGGCGAACTCGAGACGATGTCACCTTTCTCGAACGAGATCGCGAATGGAAGCCCTCGCGAGGTGACGACGAGATAGCCGCCTGGAGGGTACCATTCGACGGCGACGCCGGGGAGAGACTTTGCGGAATTCCGCGGGCGGATTGGCAGCCGCGCCGCGGTGTACCGGTCGTTGCGGCAAATGTATGTGTGAATTTACGTGTGTACGCTGTACATGCGTATGTGTGCGGTCAGCGCGTGTGCGCGCGACTGCACACTCACACATGACGACGTGGAAAATCAATAGCCCCGACCGACCGACCGACCGACCCACCGACGATGGCGTCGGGACGCGCAGACGCGACGCGGCTCCGTCGTCGTCGTCGACGTTCGTTCGTTCGTTCGTTCGTTCGTTCTCGTCTACCCTCTTCGGCTGACTCCCTCAATGCCGACGTGGCCGGCGCGACCAGGACAAATGATCAGCTGGTCGGACTTGAGTGCGGGCAGGTCAAGAAACAGAGACGTGTTTCCCGCCGCGAATTAGAGAGTGAGATAAAAGAGCATTTTTAATGAGACCTTTCAGGTGGAAGATTCGAGAAGGATGGAGGAATGAAGTTTTCCGATGCTCTTTTAGAAACGAAGAGAGAAACGCTTAATATTAAAATATCAAATATTTGAACTCTTTCGAGATATTTTTTCCCGTTCCGATTTCCTTCTTTCTCTTCAGTTTTTTTTTTTTTTTTTCCGATCTTAACATTCATTGAGGTGGACGTTATTTTTCTAAAAGCCATTACCTAAGCTTAATTTTCAAGCCGTAAGAAATTGACGAATCATAATCGATTATTTTTCTCACATTCGACTGTGATTGGTCAATTTTTTACGGCTTAAAACTTAAGCTTAATGGCTCATTGTAAAAAATATATTAATTAATTTTAATTCCCAATGGCGGAGGAGCTTCTTAACAAGAATTTGCAAAAACTAACAATAAAAAATTACTTTAACCTTTAGAGGCGGGGATCTATTTTCACAACCTTACAGAACTTTCTCTCGAGCAAGATTTATTATAATTCATTATTTTATTACCCTTCCCTCAAAATGTAACACTGTTACGGAGCCACTTTAGAGTGACTTTCTTATCTTGTAAGGGTTAAATTGAATATTTTTTAATTAAATACTCAAAAAAAGAGATAGCCTGTTCTTTAAAAAATTATCTAAAAAAAAATCGATCCAAGATATTGAAAATGTATATTAAATTGTATATTAAAGAGATCTCAAAGATCTCTCTTATTACAGGGTCTACAATAGAAGTCGTAGTGATCGTAGGATCTTAAATCGTAGAAAATTGACTAATCATCAGAGTCAATTATTCTTCTCATATTCGACTGTGATTGTTTAATTTTCTACGACTTAAGACTCTACGACTGCTACGACTTTTTTATTGTAGATCCCGCATTACGTATTCGAGATTTAAAAAATAATCCTACGATATATTGCAAACGGGGAAACAGTTGATGTTCAAGTATTAAAGTGCTTTTACATAACTCGCAAATCGCAAACGCAGAGGCAGAATAAAGATTTGCTTTTGTTTTTTCATCGCATACAGTTAGTTTTCATCTGTGTGTGTTTTGCGGGCGACGATCATCATTCTGTTTGCTCAGCACGAACTACGTTTTGCGATTTGCGAATTATATAGAGACACCCTTAGAGTCTACAATTAAATCAAATACGAACGTCGGACACGCACGATTCAACTAATCAATAACTATACCAGTGAGAGGTGTAAGTTCGTAACGACCACCCTCGTAAACCGCAGAGAATTCCCAAGAGGCCTGGATCTGTGATGCAGAAAATCGCAAGATTCGTATCGTCCGATGTGGACATGGACAAGCTGTATCTTGGAAAAACATTTCCGAAATACGATCAGAATCGAGTCACTAATTTGCGGTTTCGGATCTGTCTGGAATAACCGTATCGAGGGGTGTAAATCAATCTAGAATTTGTGTGGGCGAGACGCATTATTTACAAAATAGATATATCGTTAAAGGGACGGGGCGGAAAATGAAAATAATGACAATGCAATGACTAACACGGCCTGTTATTACGGAGTACACCAGTGGCAATGTAACGGGTGGCGGCGTAATCTATTGGCCGGCTTTGTCCTTGCCCTCGAGGAAGTTGGCGAGCTTCCAGCTACAAAGGTACCTCGTCATTGGACCGATCTCGGCGTCGCTCGTTACGATCACAAACGACACGATTGGGAAACCAAAATAGAATCAGCTCGCCGATAACCGTCAATTGAACAAATGCAAATAATTGCAACATGTGAAATTGACTTTTTTTGTTGAAAAATTTTACGCGCAAATAAATCATGTAAATGTGTACGGACAATAATTTTACTTCTCCGCCAAGTTGCGGACTTTAAGGGGATCCTAGCTGTCTGTATTACTGACTGAATCATGTAATTTTTGTATAATAAATATTTTTTTTTTTCTCTTTCACAGATTCGAAAAGCCTTTTCCAGGATTAAAGTATACGAATTAATATGTGTTTGTGTGAGAGATAAAGTTTATGCTGAGAATGGCCAAAAATTTCGAAATTGATATATTTTTTTATCATTTCTTATGGCGAATTCGATTGCGGAACACTAATGCGCACTGCATATTAAAGCCGTTGCACACTGACTTAATTTGAGTATAAAAATAAAATGCAAATATTTCGAATTATGAAATACATATTTTACCTAACAGTACAATAAAATGTATTGAGTATTTTTATTACGATTTTACGATTAATTTTAATAATTTTACGATTTCTATGTTTATTTATAAACATTATTTTTTGCTATTAATGTAACATGGCGTCTCAAGCTGTCGAGTCATGACATATATTTACTTGATACGAAAGTTTTGCGATCTGCACTTACGAAATAGTAATCCACAAACACGTAGTTTGCACGAACAAATAACGTCGAGTTCTTAGAATTAGACTTAGACGCTTTATCGCGATAAATTTGTTGTACGAAAATTGACACGAACGTGCGACTTTGTGTATTATAGATTGAGATATCGATGTGGTAGTACATAAAGAAAATATGTCGGTGCGCTAGAAAACCGCGATCTCCGGTGACTTCGTCGGAGTTCGAGCTTCATTTTAGGATCCCTTTAAAGTTAAGGTCGCCAACGTAAAAATTTTCAAAAATAGAACTTGTCGCCAAAAACCATTTCGGAACGAACTAATTTAAATCGACGAAAAAAGAATGTTCTCTTCCGTAAAAATATTTAAAAAAATTTCCCTCATCTTTAGAGAGAATGTTTATATACATATTTAGATATTTCACTCTCAAGATTATTTTCGGTTCGCGTCTTTACTTGAATGATTTACAGCCAGCAGTACTCAACGCTGGAGAAAAATAAAAGGACAACGAGACCTCGATTTTATCTCACCGTTTCTTCTATTTCTAGGTATACGAATTATGGTAACTAGGTTCACGAATTATGGCAACAGCAGAACGAATACAGATGCAACGAACGAGGTCAGCAGACTCCGGGTTTTTCCATAACTTACAAGAAAGAAAGGGGAATCATTCACGCAAGCCTGCGGTACCGAAGAGGCGATTCCCCAAAGGATTACGCGACGGTAATTGGTGCACGGTCGCGGCGTCACGATAGGACGACGTCATTCTTGTAACCACCCACGACCTGGGTGATAGGAACACGCAAGTGGGTGATGGAGGATACTCTAAATGACACGTGTGCGGTCGATCGTGCCGCAACGTGCAACGACGATGCAGCTATCTGGATGCACTTGCACCAGTTTGTCGCAACGCGTTGCAGGCTGTTACTACTCGGAGCAGGAAAGAGAAGAGGAAACTCACGCACAGATAAAACTCGCGATAAAACGACGAAAAATAAAAGTCGAATGGTTTATCCGACTCGTTTGACTCGTTTGACTCCAAAGAGAGAAATGAAGAATAGATGGATTTTAACAGGTTTTTATCCGGTATTCGCACGGTGGAAACGAATCGCTTTCGACGGTTACAGCAGACATACCGCGAGATGGATTTTATTACGACAGTTATACTCGTCGTTACACATAAATGTTACAAAAAGTGCTATCTTTTTTTGTTAGATAACATTTTTTTTTTTTTTTAAATAAAAATTGACGTTGAAAGTAACGAGAGCGTAATAACGTCGTATAACATTTTGTAGTGATACAGATGCGATTTAGACCGCAATAAAAGAGAAGCATAAATCTTATTCGTAAAAAAAGTCAACACATGGCTACGGTAATCGCGACACGCATTCGTCATGCAAATGGAACGATGACGAGCGAGAAAGAACGGAACTTTATTTTCCGCTGCTGAGAAAGTTATTTCCTACGGAGCGAAGTGAAATTGCGCAAGGACGCAATCCTTTTTTCGTTTTCTTTTTGGAAATCCGTTCCGGTGACGTGTGATTGCCGCACTACTTTTTAATTTGTCTGGTCTGGCAGTTGAACAGGCAACGAAAGTTCGTGCTCTGAAATGCGTGTCCTGAAGCTTCAATCAGCATCGATCTAGTTGCGCAATATTACTAAAGGTGACATTGATATCTAATCGCAATCTTCATTTTGTCATGCACTGCTAATGCAATCGGAGCATAAAAAATCAGTAATTGTTCCTCGCCGTTTATGTTACAGAAAGAACGTTTTTGCTTAAAGTATTTAAAAATTTAGCTACTGGAAAAAATCCTAAATTTGAAAAATTATTTGTTTGAATAATTCTAAATAAATATATGATTACCAAATGCAAACATACATTCATCTAATACAAAGAATCATTAATTTGATTTAACTATCATTTTTTAATTTTAAATAAATATTTATTTACAGGAAGTAAGTGTTTAGTTAGTATTACTCAAAGAAATATGTATTAAGATTAAGTAATTTTTTTCAATGTGACTAAAAGTAATTATGTTGGATTATCAATAAAATAATTATGTAGAATATTCAAGCTGATTGTTAAAACTGTTTAATTATACTTAGGTGTCCTACACAATTATTTTGGTAATATATAGTCCAACAAAATTATTTTCAAATCTAAATCTAGCGAAATTTTAGACATTTCAGTAAAATCGGTCTTTTCATTTTCATCACTCCACATTTTTCATCAAATATTGGAATCAATTTATTTGCGCGGAAACAGAATCAGGCAACGATGTCAACTCTAACTATATACAAATTGACTTTTTCTGAAAAGCGCGATCTATCGCGTGTTCTACCATCGCAATTATTTTTAACGAGTCATGTCGTATTTAATCGTAAATCGATGCAATTCCATTGTAATGTTTTGCTAATAACGCTGGAAAGACGTACACCGTGTTTATCTCGCGCGATATTGTCAAAAGCAGCATCAGAGGAGTAACAGTGGAATATGGGAGTGAAATTATCGCGGTAATTATATTTGCGGTAGATCCCGCCCACAATGCCTCCCCTGTCCTCTCCTCAGTCGTTTATTGCCTACGTACGTAACAATAGCTGGTAGCTTCATTGTGTATGGGGGTGATATAATGGGTCGAAAGTATTGCACAAGTTTAGATGCCGAGATAGATACCGGAGCATCTCTATAAATACAAAAGGATAAATGAAAAAATCAATATTTTTATATCTATTCACACGCGCGTGCACGTGAGTCACCCATATTCGTGTCATCTGTAAGAAGAAACGGCACGTAATGTGAAATGAAGGAAAAAAAAGGCAGCCATAATCATTTTCTTACTCATAGATGATAATAATAATCATAGTAAATAACAAGATATTCAGGGTACAAAGTTCTCTGTTCTCTGTCAAATTTACGTAGAAAAAAACATTTCTAACTTGTGTTGGAAACGGTCCACTCAGGTCGTCGTCAAAATTTCGTGTTAAATTTTTTAACACATGTTCGAATATTAATTTATACTTTGATTATGTTGTCTAGAAAATTTTGTTGTTTTAAATTGATATGCAACATTTCTTAGAATCAAAATAACAATTTATGCGTAAATGAGCAAATAGTATAAAAATAATGTATTTTAAAACGTAAATTCTAAGATGAATGAATAAAATACGTGTTAATTTTACATAAATATTTATTTCGCTGAAAAAAATGTTTCCACGATTTGTTTACAAATTACATCAGCGTTACCTTTTTGTGTTTATTCTTCACAATAATATTTGTGTTATATATCTTCTAGCATATTCTTATGTTAAATTAACACATAAAGTGGATCGTTTGAGACACGTATTGTGTTAAATATAACACTAATTTTCCAACCGTGTACTTACAACAGTTAAAATTAACAATCGATTTCGCCGTTGTTTTATCATTTTGCGAAAATGAATTGTCTCTATTTTAACTTGAACTTTTGTTCCACACACTTTAAAAAAAATATTTTATACAGCCGAGGAAAATAAATAAACCAGATGTAATAGTAAAGATGTAAATAGTAAAGAATTTTTTTTTGTAAAAAGATACATATTTCGGAAAGTACAAAAATTCATTTAGGGCCGTTTTTGTTCTATCTTCAGGTAAACAATTTATCTATTGGATAAACAAAAGAGTAAAAGAGCATAAAAGAGAAAGAGAGTAAAAAAATGAGCTAAAGTTTACCGAAAAGTGGAACAATCCAGCCTTAATATTAAGAAAGCCTCGTTTTATTCTAATCTTTCGGGCCAACAGCAAACACAATTTACTTGTAAGAGTACCCACATGTACGATCCTATGAGATTTGATATTCTTTACTTGTAAGATTACCTTACGTCAACAATCGTCTAAAATTAAACTGCCACGCGTATAACGCGCAAAGGGACCAGAAATTATTTTTATCTGCGTAATATGCATATTTTATCTCATTTCCATCGCAAAAGATGCATTTGGAAATGCATCTTCAACTTAAAAGCGAGCCTGCAAAAACAATCTGGTCTTAATTAATAATAGCTGTGACGTAAGTAAGTTACGCATTATGATTAACATAAGGATAATATAATCTCGTAAAATAACAATAACGAAATTGGCTGTTAATTTTAATTATAAGCAGACGTATTTCGAGCGTGCAAAACTACTCAAAGTGCACGGCTTTATGATCTTGAGTTGGCTGTAGATCTCATTTGCTAATCGATCTCGCGAAAATGTATACTGAATGAAGACAAAAAACCAATCAGGATACACGATAAAGGTCAAACGTAAATGTCAATAATCGAACTCTGCAGTACCATTGTGACTTGTCAATAATGTAGGTGGGAAGTATTAGAAATGGATATTTTAAATATCAATATTTTAAATATTACGATATTTTAAATATCAATATTTTTGGACTTTTTTCGCAATAATTTGTCTTTCGATATTGACATTTATCGATATTTGAACAAAAATATCAAATTTCCGATATGCGTTCCGTTTTATGCTTACAGCACTTGTAAGCAATATCATTTGTCTTTATTTAATATTTAATAAACAATAAGGATGAATTTATGTTTACAGCGTTTGAGCGTAAAGACGAAACGCGCTCCACACCCTCTGTTAATTATGTATAAGCGTTAATTTAATACCTATTAAAATTGGATCGAAACTTTCATTACTTATCATATGTTATACTCATTACTGTAAGAATGTATAAAAGATTAGAATCATATATTGTATAATAAGTAAATATAATAAAAATAAAATGTATAAAT
>NW_017305408.1:1845965-1846728 GCF_001594115.1 Trachymyrmex septentrionalis | reverse complement strand
TATATATGTATATTTCAATTAGTATTATGTGTAACATCTATGTATAATGTACTAGTTTTAATAAAAATAACAATTAAAAAATTCTGACTAGAATAGTTATTCAAAGAATCGATGAAATGATCTCTCTGCAACCGTTATTTTTGCAAAAAGATCGATTTTTTATGGATTGATATGCGTATCAATATGCATATGCGCGTATTGCCTAAAAATAAAAATATCGATAACAGCAATATTGCATATTATCCAACCAATATTTTGATGTATCAATATTTTTGTTTACGATACGAAATATGGAGATTTTTTTTCTATATCCTATATTGCCCATTCTTAGTGGAAAAATCAAATTCGAGAGCAACAAGAAAAATGTACGTTCTAGATAAACAGAATCATGAGTAAGATTTATAGTCGAACGTAATAAATTCTTGAAAGACCTAATTTAAAAAAAAAATATAATGTTCTTTGCAATTAAAAATCCTTTTTATTCTGGATTTTTTTAAATATTTTCTGTTATCTCACATTAGACAATCTGAAATTTATGCTAAAATTTAGAATAGAATTATATTTACAAGTTTACGTGCCATATAACATTGAAAAATTAAAAAATGCGTGTAAAGTATATGTTAACATTGTATATATACACTGTAATAGTAAATTTAATCTAAGTGGTTTTTATACTAAAACAATGAATAAATTTGACACTATAGATTTAACAGGGGAATTAAAATTATTTTCAATTAAAATTGAAATTTAATATATATATATA
>NW_017305408.1:1841879-1845883 GCF_001594115.1 Trachymyrmex septentrionalis | reverse complement strand
ATATATATATATATTTATATACATTTTAAATACATAAGCACTTAATAAAATACACGATGCGTAAAATTATAAATGAAATTTTGTTCCAAAATTCGAATTGATCGTCCAAAGTTGGCTTTATAATTTCTTAAAAATGCAACTGAATAATATACAATTAGCATTTGTTTATTTCAATAAATATTCTCAATTTTTAAATGAGGATAAATAGCGTGACATACGAAAATAATAGGAACGGGAAAATTTTATAAAATCCGAATGTAAAATTTGCATTCAAGCATAACGCTTTTGAATATTGAGAAACAAATATGAGAAAAATAACATAATTACGCACGAGCTCAATTATCCGTGATGAATTATTGTAAAAGTTGTCCGTAAAACATATTTATAATAATTACTCGACTGACGAGAGATCGAATTTAATTTCGATACGTCGATCGGAAATTTCAATCGGAAAATTGAACGGCGTAATGTACGCCGTAGTGTCGCACGTACATACAGGATATCCCAATATCTCCAAGCTGTTTTGCAATGACAGATTCATCGATGAATTTCAAATTGATTTTATCCCCGCGCGACACGGAAATTTGTTGGGAGACTCAATTGATGATCATATTAATTAATTTTTGAAGAGTGGGAGATCTCGAATACCGCACGAGCGTAAATAAATTACGAGATTTTATTGAGATGGGGGGGAGGGGGGGGGGCAAAAAGTGGAGTCAACCTCTCAATTACGAAAATTTCCCACGTCAAAACGACCATGACTTTCCTTGCCGACGAAGAACTAATTTCAAACTCATTAAAGAATCACTAAGAAATAATACGTCAGTCTCGAATTACGGTATTCACGATCGTATTTAAATTGCCTTGTGGATGCTCCCAAGGGTTCGTCATCTGACTGATTACGGGCGACTTTGCAATATTATCAAGGGAATTTTATTTTTCCTCAGTAGCTGCACAATTGAAAGTCTATTCGTATCACTTTAGACCTATTTGTCACTGCATTGGACTGCGTTAAAATTTTCTTTCTCGCTTTCGCCAACTTCAAATATATATCTATTTTATTTTAAATAAAAAAAAACCGAGTGTATATAACCAATTTAAAAGGTCTATGTATTTTGAAACATAACTATATTATGCAGCTTGAAATGAGGTGAAAATTACAAAAGTGAACAAATTCAATAGAATATTTAATTTCATTTGTCAACACTTTGTGCAGAATTTATTCACTTTTGTAATTTTCATCTCATTTCAAGATGTACAATCGACTTTTTGGATAGCGATATGTAATTTTTTTCACTAAGATGGAAACGTGACAAATAAAAATTTTTATCATTGAAGATAATGGAAAAAATTTTTACTTTTCATTTTTTTATTTTAGAAAAAAAATTGTACGAACACTATGTAAGTCACAAAAAACAAATTTGTCTGTCTGCATCGTTAATTATACTCTCAAAATTTCTTGATGTCTTATTTCTAAAAAAGAGTTAAAATACTGCTACTATTTAAAAAAAATGAAAAATTTGCGCTTTTGAATAAGAGTGGCAGATTTTCACTCTTTTTTTGGAGTGAGATTCATTCTAAAGGAAAGAAATTTCACTCCTTTTCTGGAATGAATCTCACGTCAAAAATGTGAAATCGCATTCCAAAAAAAAAAGAATAAAAATCTATTACTCTTATTCAAGAGTACAAATTTTTCACTCTTTTTAAATAGTGACAGTATTTTAATTCTTCTGAAGTAAGATTTCACTCCAAGAAATTTAAAGAATAGTGTTCTTGCATATTTCTTTTCTTCAAAAAAAAACTAGGAACATCAAATAATTAGTTGTAACATTTATATACAATATTTTCAAAAATACACAACCTTAAAAATACTTTCTAAGGATATTAAAGTGTATATATAAGAATCATTTAATAATTTTTGTTAAAGTGATGGAAATTAACCTGGGACACGAATGACCCATTGTGTGTACTAAGGGTTAAGTACGAAGTAAGTCAAGTAAGTACGAGAAGCTCGATTAATCTTTACTGCGTTCTATCGCGAATCGATCTCTCGTATCCGCCCCGTTGAAACCGACGTCGAAGGATGGGAAGATGATAGGTCTTTCGCGTTGCTTGCATTCAGAGAATCTTCACTTTCTCTCCTCTCTCTCTCTCTCTCTCTTCAATGCACGAATACATATTTATCTCGTTTTAAATACAAAAATTTTAGGAGATTTCAAGTACAACGCGAACAAACCTGGAGGTCGATTGTGGATTTTGAAAGGAGGTGAAAATTAGAAAAGCAAGCAAAGGTTAGATACTGACCAATTAAATTATGAATACTCTAGTGAATTTGCTCACTTTTATAATTTTCAAAATACACAATCGACCCTCTGATATCTTGAGGCGCACAGGAAGGTGGTGCATCACGCTCTATATATAAACGAATTAGCTTATTCGCGGGAAATGCTCTCTCATAGCGAGATTCCGTCGAAAGCAAGTCGTTAATCGCCGGTGCATTCTTAGTTACGCTCGCTAACCTTGAAGTGGATCGATAGACCTGGCGAGGCTGACGTCTGCTGGCGGTGCGACTTCCTCAACTGGAGCACCGACGGAGGTGACCGGCTGTCACTAGCACTGACGACAGTCGTGTGACTACGTGCCGCTGGATACGCCGTAATAGTGACAAAGCAAAATGATTTCACGTCACGTCCCGAGCGCGCACACGCACAACACGACCACCACCACGTTCGAACCGCGACAGATCGCGAATGAGCACAGTGAAGTGCGGCGCGGTAGTCAACCTTTCACGGACCACGTGACCGCCAGAGGTGCGCGCGCACGGGAGCTACCGTTACGCGGGAAACGGGGCGTTTCGAATCACGCCACTTTTCGTTTTGATTTGCGTTTTCTTTCTGTATCGAACTGCGCCTTAGAAATTGATGGCAAATTAGAAATTAAATAATGAGATAATCTTAATTTTCGAATTTCTGTTTCATATTCGTCAATTTTCACCACGTGACCTATTTTAACGCTAAAAATAAGCGTCGAGCATTAGCATAGAATTGTATGTATATACGAATCTTTAGAATATATTTTAGACTATTGCTCGTAAATTCGCTCTATTTTACGCGCCTTTTTACATCCTTCTCTTCTTAGACAACTTCAGATCGTAAATATTTTACGTTCCCGAGATAAAATTTCTTTTCTTAGAAAATAAAATTCATAATAAAGGCTAATGCTAATATTAGAAAATATTCGAAAACATCATAAACATTTCGTCCGCCTTGTTTCCGCTGAACCGCGTTACAGATTCGCCCGCGATATCGGGTCACTGCGCGACTGCGTCGTTCAAAGGAAAATCGATACGGTCTTGCTTTGACACGCAACGTGCACCGCATCGCCGTTCCGTCGTTCAACATTTCGCAATGTATCTAAAAGATGTAGACTACGACGACAAGAATCAAGAGCACGCCTACTCACCGCCGGAGATGGAATCCGATGCGAGTTCCCTCGAATCCTCGGGAACCTGCCGTTCCCTTCACGTAATCCTCGATGCGCAAACGGCTTGAGACTCCTGTCTGACGAAGCGCAACCCGCTGACAACCGGAAGTTGGCCGCAAACCCCCACGCAAGCCGCCAACGACGTAATTCGAACGGTAACTACGGAGACGTCGCGACGGAGCGATGCGCGGGTAAAATGAAACCGAGTTAAACCTATTTTTGTTTTCTTTATAACAAGCTCGTATATCATAAACTCGTATTTTAAACATATTTTAAATTCGCAATTTACTCGGTTTATTCTTTTTAATTTTTTTTTAATACCAAATGCTGTTTCTACTAATATCGATTAACTTTAATCTTGATTAATTTACTTTTTATTCTAGTCTAGTTCTAAGAATTAGAAACAGATGATGAGAGTAAGTTAAATCAAGATTAAAATTAATCACAATTAAAATTAAAAAAGAAATAAACAAAATTCGTGTGTACTTCAAACTCATACTTAAACTCATATACTTTATTTA
>NW_017305408.1:1816986-1841779 GCF_001594115.1 Trachymyrmex septentrionalis | reverse complement strand
ATATGAGATAATGGCATTTCTGCTAAACTAATAAACGCTATCTATTAATTCCATCATAAATTTATCACTCTTGGATTAAAAACGATTTACTAGAAAGTTCATTATTCAATCATGTAGTCATTGTAAAAAAAGATTTTGGAATTTGGATGTCTTCAAGTTTCATTGAAATGAGCCTTTAAACCTTGTTTATTATTTAATAAATAAATATTTAGCAATAAATTCTTCATGTAGTGATAGAGTAAAGTCACTACTAATAGAAAAATACGGATGTATGTTGAATTGCTTAATTGTAGAAGTTAGATTTAATGATCGTAAAACCGTAAGGCGTGGAAATCGTAATATGAGATACACAGGATATTTCTAATAGAAAATAATCTATGCTCCTATGTCATATATATGAAAATCGTTGTTAAAGTATAAATGTTATTATACAATAGTAAAAAGAACAATCGTAATGAACATCGAGTGCCTATTTCTGAAATGCTTGATTCGAACCACCTGAAGACGAGTTCTGAGTATCTATCGCATGCTCATTTTTGCGCACGCTGGCTGTGTTTGTTTGTATTTTAAAAACATTAAATAAAGTTTTTTAATTGCAATATTATACTTTGCGTTTTATTATCGATTTCTCGGGATATCTCATATTAGAAGCACAATTTTTTTATTTTGCGATTTATTTGCTCACATTTCTTTATAATTAAAAAAAAAATAAAATTTGAAATAAATTTTATATATTATCTTACAGCTTATTAAATTTTCTTCCAAATGACCTATTATTTTTTTAAATTCTGCCCATAGACTTCTAGCATTTACCTAAAATAAACTCGATATCTCATAATAGGGGCCTTTTTTATGTATATAATACATATATATAGGCATACAGTGAGTGCAAAAAGTACAGAGAAAATATCTTTTAAAAAAACTATTTTTAAAAAATAAATATTAGCGAGAAATGAGTCATCGAATTGATGTCTCATCAATCGATATAAATACGATGATTTCAACATCAATTTGATATCGATTCGACATTTAATTGACGATCATTTCTTGTGTTGGATAATTAACAACTTATTCATAAAGAATAAAATAAACTGTACATTTCTTAAAATTATATATATCAAAAAGATGTGTATTAATTATACAAAATATATTATCTGAAAAATAAGCGGAATAAAACAATACAATTTTAAATTTCCGCTTGTTTAGAAGCTAAATTTTTTATCTGTACTTTTTGAGTTAAAAGTACAGATAAAAAATTTAGCTTCTAAAATCAAGAATACATGCGAAGCTTATTTGTTTATGTTAGAACAGAATGTATTCATTGTATAAAATTGTTAATTAATGTTTATTTTCTACAAATAAGACTTTGTTTTATAACAAATTTTCTTGTACAAATACTTTTTGCTCTCACAGTATGTGCGCGATAATATAAATCTTGTTTGTACATTAAATCATAATCAAAATCATGATTTCTCGAATAAGAATAATTGTAAATCTGATAACAAACTCGGTCAGTCGCATAACATCAAATTAATGCATACTAAAAACTGCTATATATGAAATTAGCAAAAATTAAATGTAAAAATATATGAATATCTTAAACAATTAAATAATAACATATTATTTAATAGAATATATATTATTTCATTATCGAAGTTGATTACATTATGTCATTGCATTTAGATATAAAGCAGCTTTTTCAATGTATTGTATATTATAATCCAATGTGGAGCGAGTGACCGAATTCACCATAATAGAAGTATCGAGCAATATGTATAACGTATAATAAACATGATGTATATCGATTAAAAATAAATCAATCTGATAATGATTTGCGCAAATAAAATTTAATTATATTATAATTTAATGCGTTAAAAGTTAACTTAAAATATTCAAAATGACACGCATTAAATTATAATATAATTAAATTATATACAAAGGTAAACTCGTATATAATTTTATTCACTAAACTTCAAACGTTTCAAATCAATTTACTGATTATGTTTTTTGATTGACATAGGTTCGTTACCCAAAACTCTCTTTTTTTTGTTTTTTATGTTTGCATAAATCTTAAAATATTCAAAAATAGTTCGCATAAATATTCAAAAAGGTATAATCGTCACTTGTAATATTTTTTTTGTTCCTAATTTTGATTAGATATTTCTAAAACGTGAAGAATGACATCGTCCACCGTTTTCGTTGTCAAGAGAGATTTCACTATTTCGTCATTCACCGTGTCGACGACGACAGTGAATAGAAGCTTGACGTTTTGTCGCAGCCTCTCAGTAAACACTACGTTGGCCTCCGATGTTATCGGCTCATGTCCGCATCTTCTGATTACAGCCTCGAGGACGTCTTGTATTGGAGCATCCGGCCAACCAAATAGCTGCCGGTATTAAATTAGCACAATTAATTTAAAGGATAATGTAATAAAATTAAATTAAATTAAAAAACTTATACCTGTAACATAAGTATAAATTTGGGCTCTCACGATAATAGCAATAAAGAAAGTTAAATATCTGACTTGTGAGTGAGAGCACTTAACAACGTGGTAATTCGTACGTAATAATAAAATTGTGTAAATATAAAGCTATGTAAGATTATACCTGTAATGTTTCCTCATCGATAAGTAATCTCAAAAGATCTACAATGGCTTTCAATAGCTCGTCGGTGGAGAGTCTTCTAGATTTGCCGGTTTTCATTTTGGCAGCAGCGGTCGATGCAATGTTGTACAACTGCGTTTGCAAATGTTTCTTCTCGACCTCGTTCATTACATCCTCCAACAGTTCCCGATGCTTCGCCCGAATGTGTCGCATCAGACAATCTTGTCGGATAAACACTCTATTGCATTCGACGCATGACTGGGGCGGTTCGCGTCTGTGAGTGTTGAGGTGTGCTTGCAACGATGATTTGACCGAAAAGGCCTTCGAACACTTGTCGCATTTGAACGCTGAAACGTAATACAAAAAGAAATTTGTGTATAATACAATAAAACAAGCAAAGCGTGCGACGTATTTCAAAAATATTATATTTTTTTGTAATAATTCCCTTTTATAATATAAATATGGCTTACGTTTGATGCCAGTGTGTAGCACTTTGTGTTTCATCATGTCCTCCTTTCGCATGAAACCCTTATCACAGACTTCACACGTAAATGGAATCGCTCCCTCATGTACGAACTTCTTGTGGATATTTAAACGCGCCTTCCGATTAAATGCCTTGTCGCACACATCACAGTAGAAACCATTTTCTCCAGTGTGATGGAACACATGTGCTCTTAATTGCGCTGCTTGAATGAACGATTTGCCACAATACTGACACACATGTGGTTTTTCACCCGTGTGCGTCCGTAGGTGACGATTCAGCGTTTCGCGAGCAGCAAATTTTCTTTGACACTGACAACACAAACACTTGTATTAGTATTCGCGTAAAAATGCATTAATAGAAATTAATTGCTTTTGTAAAGTTAAAACCACGTGTACTTTATGTATCTTGAAACCTCTTCAGTTCAGTATCGATTCATAGACAATTAAAAACTTACGAAAGCACATGTCCGTTCAGCTAGCTTGTAATATAAAATGACACAATAAAAGTTATTATTTCTATACTTAATCATCATCAAGAGAAATACGTAATATTAAGGAATTGTGTAAGTACTTGTATTGCATAAACTCGATAAAAAATACTTACATATTTACATTCAAACGGCTTCTCTCCAGTGTGTACACGACGATGCTTTTTCAGCGCGAGCGGCGACAGGAATGTCTTCGGACATAAATCGCATTGGACTGGTCGTTCTCCCGTATGCATACGTTCGTGTACCAACAATTGTTGGTATGTAAAAAATTCCTTTGGGCAATAGTTGCATTTCTTCTTTTGTCTTTGAGGCGTGCCCGCGTGAGTACGCAAGTGTTCCCGCAAGTTATCCTTACGCGTAAAGTCTTTCTTGCAAACCTACAACATCGTTTATTCGATCATTATAATGTCTAATTTTCTAGAATCTCTAATCATTATAATCTCTAATTTTTTAAAATTATCGTTATGGATAACCGCGTACTTACTTGACAACTGAATTTATTAAGTATGTTACCATGACAACCAGACTGCAGTATATGTCGATTTAAGTGATAGCTCCGAGAGAAATAAGTGTCGCAAGGATCACATCTAAAAATAAAATTTTGTATAAAAATATATATCTTAGACTGATTAATAAAAATTGTAGTAGAAAACGAGAGAAATTATTATGAAATATTGAGTTCGGATTTTATAATAATAATTTTACATTTAATGAAAATAACTTAAATGTATGCTGATATAAACATACTTAAAAATTTTACGATCTCCGTGTGTCGTATAGCGATGCTTATTTAAAGCTTTCTTATCACGAAAAGAAGAACCGCATTCATTGCATGTGCACGACTCGCAAATCCAATGTATGACTACATCGTGTCTTTCCAAAGATGCTTTTTTCTTAAAACTGAGATCACAATGTGAACATTTGTATTCTCCGCCGCTATGAGCCGTCTTTAAGTCTTCCGCACAGCAATGGCACTGCGTTTCAGGCACGGGTTTGATGAGAGGTTTCTCGTTGTTATTCTTTTGGCTCTTAGAATCCGAATCTAGGAGTATAGATAAATTGTAAGATTCTTTGTATTGTGAGAGTGAACAGATAATCTTGTTCAATGCATAACCACAAACCTTCAGCATTTAAAAGTGGATCATCTTCATCCTCTTCCTCTTCTTCTGAATCGTAACTTACTACATTACCAAGAATGTTGTTTGAGTCATCTTCCTCTCTGCATGTGTCTACATGCTTCTGCAACATCTGTTTTAGAATTATAAGACATAATTCATTAAAAGAAAGCATTCATTAAAAGAAAAGCATGAGAAAATAACAGATATATAAAATATAATCTTAAAAAAACTTAAAACTTATAACTTACATCCTTTGATTGGAAAATACGTTGACATGTCACACATTGATAATCGGTTACAATTGAAATAACCACACCTTAACAAAATAAAATAAAACATATTATCAAAACTATATTATGTGGTTTTGTGGAAATTACGAATATATTTATAATTTGTAAAAATTATGAATATATTTAAAGATATTCATACAAGATGTATCTTAAAATTTAGTTTTAAAAAAGTACACAGTTGCCAAAAATTAAAAACAATCTATGAACCTTATCAAAAATTGTACAATCATATTTAAGTTCTAAGACATCCTGAATTGTCTAAAAATGTCTAAGAACTTAATATGATTGTACATTTCTTAATGTATATACAAAATATAATTACCTTTCTTATTGTCAGTGGCTGTGCTGTCAGTTACAACTAAAGATTCATCTTGTGAGAGGTCCATGTCTGCAAAATCAGAATATTTATATTGTTTTAAATATTTAGAATTATTACAATATTAAACATTTTACTTCTGAATGATCAAATTACCAAACATAATCCCATTAGTTTCGTCCACAATTAGATCACTACACTCCTCAATCTTCAGAATTTCTGCAAGAAAAATTGTTGAGTTATTTAAAAGAAAGAAATTCCTGAACATAAATAACATATTAAATCAAATAAAATTAAGTTTATCAATTCTTGCGTAATCTTAACTTCCATATATTATTTTAATATGTATATTAATTCATTCACTAAAATCAAACTGTACTAATATATACGCAACTTTTCAGTCTTAATTATTTATTAGAAATTTAAATATAGAATAGAAATATAAAATAAAGAATATTTGGATAATATAATATATAATCTTTGCATAAATATATAAGAAAAAAAAAATATATATATATATATAAGAAGCTACATTTTACAAAGTTGGCTCTTCATGATTTGATTTTAATTTGTTTATTTGAGTAAAGTAGGGATACAAAATTTTATAATCTACCATACATAAACATTCGCAAATGATCTCGAAAGCACGTAATGTCCTATATCTCGCATTCATAAAGAGAAATCTAAGTCAATTTTACTCACCTATCTTCTCCATTCCATTTGCCATTGCGTCACGTAATAATTTCTATCTCTAATTTTCTTATTTAATTGTATGAAAGATTTTTCCTTTAGATAAACCAGTCTATTCTTACTTTCTGCTTTCATTCCATATTAAGAACATCTGCAAGCAATAAGTAACATTCTGAATATCAGTCACTCATATCCAAGGGACAATATCTAGTCATAAGGCCAACCTTGCGCTTTTGATTGAGATCCATGCAGACGAGTATGCGAAAAGGGAGAGCGAGCGAGTTTGCCCCTGAAGGAACAGGCCCTTTCATCAGTCCCGATGCTACGTAAAATGGCCTACGTCAAGGGGCGCGTCATCATCCTCCATGCGTCCGCTGTTTTCCGTGTTTTCTTTCTCAAGCGATCTTGTCTGCGTCACGTCGACGTTGAAAACGAGGAACAATCCTCCTCGGCGACAATCAATTAGTGATGGAGACCAATTTGTCAGAGCAAGAAACTTCGAACCATCCAAACGGACAAGCGTGGTGGTGTAATATTCCCACCACGGCAACAATAATTTGTTGCTTCTAGCCTGCTCGTTCGCTATTGGGTCATTTGGGTCTCGTAATGTCTCGTATACGCGACTTCAGCTTCAGTGGTGCTCAAATCCGCCTTCCTCCGAGAGAAAACACAAACAGGAGAACGGAAATCTCTGCATCTAGGAATCATCCTCTAAATAATATACGAAAATATAAATATAAAATTTTGCAAATTTCCTATTTCGTGCCATTACGTCAATTATGACGGATGTGCTTCCGACGAACTTAGATATTCTCACAAAATTCCTAAAAATTTGTTGCATTTTAGAGCCTGTATAGTCTTTAAAGATTAAATGTATATTTTAAAGAAAAAAGGATTTACCTCTGGATACTTTTCTGAATTTAAAAACTTTGCAGAGTCAACAATGCTTGAAAGTACGATTTACTCGCTTTAACTTTGATTGCGTTCGGCAGAACGTTTATTTTGCAACTGTTGGAAATTTTCTTCGTACTGATTGAATTATATTTTTAAACCTAGAAGAATAATCCTATCTCAGCAGACAATCATAAAACGGTTGCAAAATTATTGTATTCTGCAATCTTTGAATCATTCACGTATATTTCTCTATAGATTTGCCGCTTATCATAGCTCCTACTCAATCCAATATGCTCATTAAGGGCTCCGCACAATAAAAGGAACAGAGAACAGAGAACAGAGAACAGAGAACAGAGAATAAGAATATCAACCTAACAGAAATTATATATTGTGGAATACAGTTTCTGATAGGCTGAAATTTTTATTCTCTGTTCCTTTTATTGTGCGGAGCCCTTAGATGGCAGAAGCATGTTGGAGCATACAACGCGAACAAACCTTATATAACCTTATATTTCTCTATTTATGTACATACATTAGAATATATTATATTATATTATTATATATATTATATTATATTATTTATGTACATACATTAGAATATAGCGTTTCAAAAAGAAAAAGTTGGTTAACTTGTTGACGAAATCGCATCTCATGACAAGTCGCAGATATGGCTGCGGATTGGCTGTGGGATGTGAGATCACCTAAAGTTCCTAGAACTCCCAATTCGACGGCCAATCGACGACACGCTCGACGATCTCGAGTCCTAAAGCGCGTGCGAAATATACTAAAAATAAATATCTAAAATGTAATAATAAATAATTATTAACATATAATACCTATATAATATAGACATAGATATCTATATTAGTATCTACATTTCACGTTGAAATACAGATTTTCAATTATTCCTTAATACATTTCGAAAAGAATCGCCAATATTGCCTTCCTCCTCCTTTTTTCTCGGCATAGCTCCGGACGTTATTCATTCCGTAATTTCGGAGTAAGAAAACACGGTCATGTGGCTCTAAGATTTCTCCGCTCTGCTTCGCCTTTTCATCGCACGATTTACGGACCTTATAACGGGGTCCAAGAAGTACAATCAATGCTGTTGAATAATGAGATAATTATATAATAATTATCGGATATAATTATATAGAATTAATTAGATATTTATCTGTTCCCCTACTTGCACTTTCCTAGAAGGAGCTTTTCGCAGTGGGAAAGAAATCGAAAAGGTGCGTCTGCACGCACGGAGGGTGCGTCTGCGACTCGATGCGCAGCAATCGCTAATTGAGCGTTGTTTTCTTCGCGAAAGGGACCGAAGGGTTTTTCTTCAACCTCTATATATAAAGCTACGGGTAGAAATCGCCGTGCGAAGGGAGCGTGCTGTCATCGCTCGCGTCTTCCGACGCTCCGCATCCGTCATTCCGTCGACGGTCGACGGGCGACGCGACGAGGAACACGTGACGACTGGACGCGCATGTCGTCGCGCAGGTGTCGTCCGTAACCAAGAGCCAACGGAGCGGCGTCGGATATCGGCGGTGACGGCGCTCCGCACCGTCTTCTTCGCGGAGAACCGGAAGAACGAAAGACATCCGGTTGCTCCGCCATCTCGTCCCGACGGTACTCGCCCTGGATTGCCCTACGTCGCCAATTTGTTGCCGTTTCTCCCTTTTTAGGTTAGAACCCCCGTCCGCGCTATACCGGGTGTCCCGCAAGTATCGGCAAATATTTTTACCGATGTTCCCTCGACCGAAGCTCTGAGTTTCCTTATTAAATCTTCCGCGGGAAGAATTAATTTAATTTATTTATTTATTATCTATTTTATTATTGATTATTTATCAGAATTATTTATTAAGCTTGGAAAAGATAAGGTTTTTTGTTGTCATATTTTTGAATTTTGTATATACATATTTAAAAAACTGAATTTTGAGTACATGATTATTTATACAAGCTCGTTAATTTATTGTTAATTTTTGTGAATTTTAATATTTCTAAGTTATCTTAACGCGAGCCATCAGAAACTGGTGGAATTGATACCTTGATTAATCAGTCGCTAATTGTCCTTATATTTTTTCTCTATCCAGTCTAGATAGAAACAAATTGCTCAATCACAAATTCAGTATGTCTGTGACTGAGGAAAGGATCCAGGACTTGAATCGACGTTTCGTGGATTTCATGAGCAAGCCAGAGAATGTTGAAGCAGCCACAAAGGAAATTTACGAGGACTTGTTGGATGACGTTCTGATGGGTTTCGTATTCGACATACACCGTATAGCCAAGACTGGCAATTCCGACGTCGAAGAAGGCATTCCCGATGATAAATCCTACGCCATTGTCGGTACATACAAACATAACAAACTTTCAGTAATCACCCACAAGGAGTGTAATATTTATGCAAAACATTTTCTAAACATTTCAGCAAAATATTTTAGAAATACTGTACAAATATTGTAAGAAAAAGGCTATTTTAAAAACTCTAATTTCCTGGATTTATAATTCAAACAGATTTCTTGAAATATTTCTAAAATATTTCATGCTGTGTGGGCAGGGAGAGTTTCAGTCAAATGCTTGGGAAGATGGAATATTTCTAAGTCTATATATGTATACAACTTATGTAATTTTTTTCATTTAATGTAACTTTTATTTTCTGTATTAGATTCGCCCGGCCTAGACGTGTTCGGTCAGCACCCGATGAAGAAATCTCAGGAATGCAACTGTCCAAATTGCGAACGTGGTGTGGCAGCTTGTAGATTCGCTACTCATCTAGCAAAATGTATGGGCATGGGGAGGAACAGTTCGCGTATTGCATCGCTTCGTATCGCGAACAATTCCAAGGACCTGAACAACTACGGCGGAGTATTGAGCGACGACGATGACGACGTTGACTGGAGCCTGACCAACGATAGCGGCAACAAGCGTAAACGTCCACGCAAGGATCGCAACGGCGTGAACAAGCGTTCCAGCAAGCAGCAAAAGCAACAGAGCGCGGCCGGCGGTAGTGGCTCGCAGAGAAACGGCGAGACCACCAGTGTCGTCGGCAACGAACACAACGTGCACAGCAGCAACGAAAGCTCGCCATCGAATTACGAGAATATGTCACTCGTGGACAAGCGGGCGCTGCTCACGCAAATCTGCGGTGTCATGTCTGAGCACACGAAGAAGCTGTGCACCAGATCGGTACGATGTCCCCAGCACACCGACGAACAGCGCAGGGAGGTACGCGCCAATCTGGAGTCCAACGGTCAGGACAATTTGCATGTCGATGTGGATACGTACGAGGAGAACGACGGTCAAAATCTGCGAGACACATTGACGAGGTGGGACCGGGAGGGTTCCAGTCACTCTAGTCCAGCCGACTCTGCCTCGACCACGTCAACCTCGTCGATCAGCCGGAAACGAGAGACCAAATCCAAGGGCAAAGGAAAGGCCTCGTCGAAACGCGATCGCGGCTCTCCAATATCGCAGGGGGACTGAGGGGAGGGTTCATCTAAAATTGTTTCTCAGTCTAGAAGTGTTCCTCGGTTCAGGTTCACTTCCCGCCGACAAAGAAATATTGTACGATAATGTTCCTACGAGCTGTACATAGATTGAAGGGAGATTCTCCTTTGATGATTGCGAAGTTTGCGTAATACTTAATTCTAAATATTATCTACGGCGTCCTTTTGTAATTATTATTTTTAAGAAAATAAATAGCAGCGAATTGCAAAACGAAATGTAAGTGAGATACTTGTTACCTTTCCTAGACTTGCATATCTTATTTCATTTAATCTTCCGAGATATTGGTATCTTTCTAGCTTTCAAAAAGTTAATTGACTTACGAAAAGTGTCTTTTTCATATATTTCTTTTAAATTCTCGCGTTTTTTTTTTAATTCACGCATTTCTGATAAGTATAGAAATAATAATTGCGAAGGATTTAACATTTTGCCTGTTACCATCTAAACTTTTACTGTGTAGCAGTTTTATTATATAAATCTTTTATTGCCATAAAATATATATCATCGAGGCATTGAATTGCTATGCACTTACAAGATGTTTCTCCTTTCAATTAGGTGAATAAATTTCCATTATTATCTCTTATTTTCGAAGTTAACTTGAGTGTTTTATTTTACAATTGATTTAAAAATTATTAGTATACTATAATAAGTTTGATTATAAAAAATCAAGTTATGACGTACTTTTTGTAAGAAATATAACAATTTTTACTTTACATTTTGAGAAAAGAACTATAATAAATCAATATCCAGGAAAAGTATGGGCATCTTTGGAATATACTTCAAGCGCGCAATGGATAAACAGAATAATTAATATTATAGGTATACGTAACAGTTGCGGTGAATGGATTATAAAGATCTATCAGCTAAACCGTCATGCAATTTGCACGGTAGAGATAAGGTGGCGAACACGTAGAAGGTTAACGAATTAAACGATATCGAACGTAGTTCGAATAAAACACTCAACGAGGATTTTAGTGCAGAGATTGTGGATTACAGTAAGAAGAGAGATTCTAAAATATTGTATTGACAAAAGGATATAAAGAATATAAAAACTTGATTGCTTGTTCACTTGTTTTCCAGCTTTCAGGCAGGATGCAATACTCACTACTTTATATACTTGTACTTTCATGCAATACAGCATTCTCCACAAGTAAGTTTTCTATAATTTATCACAAATGAATGCATGAGTCGACGCAATATAAATTGAATCATACATTATATGAATAAAAGTAGTTCAAATTCTTAAAATAAATACTTAAACCAAATTTCTTCAAATATAATCTATAAAAAATTCAAATATAATATATCGCCTTTAATGTTAAATATAAATTTATAAATTATACGAGTATGTATAAGAAAGTCATAATAATTTTCCAAAAATATTTTAAATAAATAAAAAATCAAATTGTTATTTTTAAATTACATATAATTTATAGCAAATCTAAATGGCAACGAAAAGATTTTTATCAAGAAATTTTATTAAGTTCCTGTTAAAAGCACGTGACGTTATAATAAATTTAACGGTTTGTAGTCAATGTAAGACAACATCCTAGCTGGTCGTTACTGGAACAAAATAATTGCGGCAATTCCAACAGCGATCGCATTATTGGTGGCAAAAATGCGAGCCTCGGCGCGTATCCTTGGATCGCGAGAATAGGATACAGCATGCCGAATGCTAATGACTTAAGCTACAGATGCGGCGGTACAATAATTAATCGACGATACGTAGTCACGGCTGCCCATTGCGTAGTGAATCTACCTGAAAAGTACGTATAGAACAAATAAATAAATATAAAAAAATATTATTAAGAGAAAAAGAAAAAAAAATGAGACTTTTGCCATGTATTTTACTAAGTACAAGCGTTCGGAGTAATTATTTTTAGTCTTTGAGAAGAAATGAAAGAAGAAGTATTTCTTGATTAACCCATTAAGGACCGCTGGTCGATTTTTCAACCAAAAAAAAAGAAAAAAAAAAGATCAACTTTTTATATTGCTTTGGACCAATGGTCGCAAAATTGCCATTAAAACGATTTTAAATTTTGAGAAAAAAATTTCTCTTGGTCCTTAATGGATTAAACTGTATTAATTTGCAAATTATACAACAATTTCTGTGTTTATTAATCTGTTTAAAATAGAAATAACGGAGAGACGCTTCAGATTATTTGAGAATTTTTAATCTTAATTAAGAATTTAAATGTATATATTACGTTTCTGTAATTTATATATCCCCTATAGCAAAGTTGCACAAAAGTTGCAGCAACACTGCTGCAGTAGTAATATTATAGAGATTTTACAACGATATTGCTGCAAATTCTGTACTATATGGAATGTGACTTCATATTGTTTAATAAATATGGAGATATAAATCTAAGTTTCAAGGTTGGTGGAGTTCGTTTAGGCGAACACAACATCCTCACTGATCCCGATTGTGAGCAAGAATATTGTGCAGAGCCAGTGCAAGATTTCCTGCCCGAATCGATAATTGTCCACAAGAATTATAACAAGCCGGAATTCAAAAATGACATAGCCATAATACGATTGAACAAACCGGTGATTTATAACGGTGAGTTAGTTTGTAAACTAATTAATCTTCATTAATCAATTTCAATCGACTCAACTTTGGTTCTTATAAGTAAATCTGTTTCTCTTTCTTTACGATTTATACATAGAACACGTAAAGCCGATTTGCATAATGAATGGTGAACTCCTCAATAAGAACTTCGTCGGCGAAACAGCGGAGGTCGCCGGTTGGGGAATTTTTGATATCAGTAAGACATTTAAATTAATCTAAGCTAATAAATTAAACTTCATGTTTTTTTATACTTTTCCCTATATATCATAAAATTCATTTAAAAATAAGAATTTTCATCGTAAAGGTAGTTAAAGGAAAAACTCCTGAGTGGATTAAATTAATTGTTTTCTGAAAAATATATAGTCAATTTTCTATGTTAAAATAGCAAAGAGTTGATAGCTGAAATAACATTAGCGATTTGTTAAACCATCAAATCTTCATAGTTACAGATATTGAATTCGCGCAGGAAGTAAGTTATAGATTTGCTGTACCACTCAATTAATTTTTTTTCCGTGTCAGTTTTTAAATTCACGTTAAACCGATTGGTCTCATATTTATCTTCATATCTTTGTTTGAATCTTTGAATTTATACATTTTAATAATGTACTAAAAATTAAAAATCGTCTTATTATCAATAGATGATCCGAAACCTAGCACGATCCTGCAGACTGTCAAGCTGCCAATCGTCAAGATAGACGAATGTGTGGTGGCTTACAAGAGATATGCAGAAATATCGGAGGATCAGCAGATGTGCGTGGGTGGTGTTCCTGGTCACGATTCCTGTGGTGGTGATAGTGGTGGACCCTTGATGCAAGTGAACAGCCTGAATGGACCTCCTAAATACTACTTTATCGGCATCGTTTCCTTCGGCGCAAAATTGTGTGGCGCTTCCAAAACACCTGCTATCTACAGCAGGGTTGCGGCGTACATTACATGGATCTTGAACACCATGCATCCGTAAAAGTGTTTAGCTTTATCTGTAGAAAACAAATTCACAGCCTGCTTGGCGGAAAACTTGATGTTTAATTTTATTTAGATACGCAATCGATATTTTTTTATCTGGAACAATTAAAATCTGAATCTTGCAATTGTGATAAAAATGCTTGTCATTAATATTTTCAAACATAAATAAATCTGTAATAAATATATATTAAACGCATTATTATATTAAAAATAATTTATAACTAAAAGGAACAGTTGTAAAAATAAAGATTTTTCAATGGAAACTCAAATAGAATCGCAGAATTTTCCTATTTTACAAACATCTAAACATCACACTTTAGATAATTACTGCTGGAAATAATTATCCGGTAAAGTCGATTTAAAAATTCAGATCTAGAAGGAAGTTTATAATCTCGTAGGATTCCTTCATCTGCTCGCTCACAGTTTATTGTTTGTGGAACTAATTAACAAGGATACGTTGAATTAATTTAAGTCGTAAGTACGATTAGAATTTTGATTAGATCTAAAACGTATTTCTAAATTTACCCAAGCGAACTTGTTAAAATCGAACTTTGCGATCTTCTTGGAAATGCGACCGCAACTTCCGACCTTTTCGCGAAATTCATGTGTCATGTATGAGATGTATTATGATATATATATATATATATACTGCAAGTATATAACGTATAGTATATAACGTATTACAAAACACTCAGAGAAATCAGGGTGTTCCCATTTTGCGTTGTCAGATCTAGATTGCGTTAGTTAAATACGCAACATCATCGAGCTATTTTCCTCCAAGTACATCGAGGAATCTACATGAATCACTTTGCGGAAGCACGTCAATGCGTTTGTAATTACTCACAACTGCAACAATTAAATATAAAATGGAAACAATTTCTTCCGCGAATTTTTAGAACACATAATAGAACATTTCCTTCTTTTTCGGTGTACATCTATTGTAGAATCCCAGCAAACACCAATTTAAGTTACATACTAGTATAATGTAACTAAAATTGGTGTTAGTAGTAATTTTTTATTATATTCAACAATTAACTGTAATATTGTATGTCATATTACAGCTATATTGTTGAATGGGAAATTACATGTGATGTTGCACGTAACTTGATTTTTGCTGAGATAAGATTTAGATTACAGGAACTAATGCAGGAACAAGGCAAATCTAGCACAATTACTGTTTCATTTAATTTAGAAATTAATGCATATGTTGAAAGATACCTCGAGTACTTTTGCAAGTCAGTGCGTATAAGATACGATCTATATTACGCTATTATATGTTATAATTATATATGAATAGATAATGCGCATATTAAGATAATCAATTCGTTAGTCGGCTATTAACGTAATCTTAAGGTTATTGAGATAAAGACATGCTTATACCATTTGTTCACATTAATTTCACAATTCACAATTGTAAGACCAATTCTTCACGCTCAATTTCTTTATTGGCGAGATTGATGACATCAAGACACCTCCTTGAATTTATAATCCCCTCTTGGATTATAAATTTTTATGTAATACATATTTTGCGGAAAGAAGGAGAAAACTTCTACAATAGGATTATTCCAAAGAGAAGAGCATTTACATCTTTCAGAAATCCAGGATTTTCTCTCTCTAAATAATGCATTATTTTATTATGTTATATTTACGATAAACTGAATAACTGCATAACTGGAATAAATTATTTATAAATATTACAAGCATATACATATGAATTCTGTTTGTTAAATTATACAAAATTATATATGCAAAATAAATCTAATCATTTATAATAAATGTATATTAAAAAATATAATGTTGATAAGAAAGCAAATAATGGAAAAAGAAAATTGCCGCTAGTTAAATTAGAAATATATTGGAATTTACAGGGAAAAACCGAATCGGAGATTGCAAGGATCAGTCATTTTTGTAAGTACTAATATGTAACTGATATGCATCGTATATTAATTCAATATAAGTTACATATCAATACTATTGAGCTATTAGATCAAATAATATATTATAGTATATATCAACGTATATATATATATAATATTTAATAATTAACAGAATCTACTACAGAATTAACAGAATAGAATATAGAATTTTAGAGTAAACGAAAACTTACTCAAAATATAGTTACAGGAAAAAGTTTTACTCCTTTAATTCCTTTTATTCCTATTTCCTCAAAAAACGTCTGCGGTTTTAACTACAGATTACAGAAATAGAAATTTTTCCCGACCAATATCCGCTCCTGCTAATTAGCTTGGCGAAGCTTGTTGACAGCGATGGTGGGGACAGTTGCTGACCCTGGCTCTGGTCAACTCTATCATGGATATTATCGTCAGTTGATGTTCTGATCTGCGACAAAGCAGCCATAAAACAGAAGGAATTGCCGGAACCGAACGAGTCTTCGTTGTTAAAGTGTGCTGTGATCATCTTTTAGTATTCGGTTAATAATAACGAAATTGAATAATTTGTCGATAATGTCGACATCAATTTTTCTAGTGTCTCTTAAGTTCCTAGCGTTGCTGATCATTAGCATCAATGCACGTAAGTTGATTCTTCAAACTTTGATAGACATAACATTAATATTAGTTCAGAAACGTGTTGAAAGCTAATTTGTTCTAATTTATTATGGTCTTCGTTCATGTATGCTTTTCCGCATTCTAGAAAATATGAAAAATATCAAAAATACTTATATTTTTTACGTTCTTTAAATTTTTGTAGACATATAAATATATAAATATATAATTATATAAATATAATTTTTTTGTATAGACATTATTTGAATTCATTCGTTTCTTATACTTATATTTAAAAGACAAGATTACAAAGAATAACTAAAATTAATTCATTATAAGATTGCCCTTCCGCCCTTTCCGCTCTAATAAGCAGCGTAATATAAAGAAAATGACCCGGAGGGACAGCTCAGTATCAGGTTGCTCCTCGGCCTGATGACTGCAAGGTTTACGAAACATTGGCATTTCAAGAATGAATCTGGATATAGAAAAAAACCCGCAAAACGCATAATCTTTATATAGAAAGCACCCGTGGAAGCTTCAAGAATATCACTATAAGATTATTATAATGATTCGACTGAGAACAAATTAGTTTATGTACAAATAAATAACATTAGAAAAAAAATAAAAATACATTTAACAGATAATTTGCATGTACCATTAAACATTTTTGATAATTCGTTAAAAATTTTTTGTTTTTCTAGATTTAAAATTAAAATAACTTTTTCCAAAAAATGAATTTTTTACAAGTTTTAATTATTATATCCTAATTTCTAATTTTTTTAATAAATTCAGTAGTGTTTAATTATATTTTTCTCAAAGATAATTTCTCTATCTTCTAGTTTCTTTTTTACGTGGTGCACAAAAAAAAAGGCAAAGTGCTAATTGTATCAAAAGTTATGCTTGCGTAATGTACACAACATCAACAATTATAGATCAAATGTGCGTCTGAATTGCGTTTCGATAATTGCTCATATCTTAAATTTGACTTTATTACTGGAAGCTTAATCATAGCGAAACACGATTATTAATACGCGATCCACGACATTAATAATTAGTTATCAATATACGACACGCTTCCATAAAAATAAAATCAGATATCGGTTTTCGATTACATCTTTCGAATTGTATATGCAGTATTACGTCACCAAATTAATGGTTAACGTGGAGGATCAGGAAATATGCATAGTCAATGCGATTGAATCAGCATTGTTTGATTTCGCGCGTTGCAATACTTAGATAGATCTCTGAATTATAAACATTTCTCATTATCTAATACAATAATTTATATTGTATATTTCTCATTATCTAATACAATAATTTATATTGTATATTAATGTAATTGTGCATCATTAATAATCCATTATAATATATTTACTTTTATATAAATAATACTGATATCATCTGTATTAAATTCTGAAAGAAAGTTCTACAAAGAAATCCTTACATAACCCAAAAAAAAAATGACTGACCAGTTTGTTGACTAGAAATTTTTGACATTCTAAATTCCAGACAAATACCGAGAATAAAAAACATTGTATGCATTATTAAAACGATGCGATTATGCAAAGTTATTATCTCTTTTAACTCAAGAAAGCTTTTCGACATAAATCACTAAATAAAAGATCACGATATTTTTTATAAAAGAAAATTAACTTAAAATTAATTTATTGGATATAAAATAAACATATCTCATTGTCAGTAATTCTAATAAAAATAATATGTCTTCTTATTCTTATTAATATTCTTTTATCCTGACGTCTCATTTCTATGTTTCGCAGAGTACCGAAGCCCGAGAGATCAGTGTACGGTGGACAGCCAGGTGGGAACATGCATAAATGCACGTGATTGTACATTAGTGTCGAACATTCTGCAGCAATCGCGGGAGCAGGCCATCAACTACCTGAGACGCAATCATTGCGGTTTCGAGGGCTCAAATCCTTTGGTGTGCTGTGTCAACACCGCGAGCATCAGCACCCGTCCAAGCGGCGTCCTGACGAACCCTGGGACTACATCGAATCCGAATAGGAACTCGGAATCATCCTCTTCGCCTATCGAAAATGTCCAGATAGACCTGGCAAATAATCCATTGCTGTCGAACGAATGCGGTCGCGACCTGTCGCAGAGGATTGTCGGTGGCGAACGTACTGACCTGGACGAGTTTCCTTGGATGGCGCTGGTGGAATATCAAAAGCGTGAGTAGAAATAAATAAATTATTAATTAATTAAAGATATATAAAGTCTTAAATAAGTTGTCATTTTATCATATGAACAGTTAATCTTATAATATATATAATATAATTCGATGTAAATTTAATTGTTAAAAGTACATATTTTTATATCAGTGGTATCATTTGAATTTGATATTACAGCAAATGGTAGAACGACAGCATGCGGCGGTGTTTTAATAAGTAAACGCTATGTCCTTACTGCCGCTCATTGCGTCAAAGGGAAGGACTTACCAGCCAACTGGCGCCTGTCCAGCGTCCGCTTAGGTGAATACAATACCGACACCGAGAGGGATTGCATACCGGATGGTCAAAATAGTGAGATATGTGCCGATGATCCAATAACCGTAGGTGTGGAAGAACAAATCGCTCATGAAAATTACCAGCCCACTTCGCGGAATCAACGTTATGATATTGCATTACTACGTCTGAGCCATGACGTGCCGTTCACAAGGTACATTCAGCCTATCTGCTTGCCGTCCAATTCGTCGCTCGGCGGCAAGCTCTTTGTAGCCGGTTGGGGCAAGACGGAAACCAGCTCGGCTTCAAATATTAAATTGAAGTTAGCCTTACCTTTGGCGGAGCAGAGCCTGTGCGATCAAACTTACGTCAGCGCTGGAGTTCGGCTGGGACTAGGGCAGATCTGTGCAGGTGGTCAGAGAGGCAAAGACTCGTGTCGGGGTGATTCGGGTGGTCCCCTGATGGCCCTCGAAAGAATCGCCGATGGTACCGGCAAATGGACTGCTGTAGGCGTTGTATCCTTTGGACCATCGCCCTGCGGCATGCAGGGATGGCCTGGCGTATACACGAAAGTATCAGACTTCGTTCCCTGGATTCTTAACAATATGAGGCGATAAATGAGACACTACATTATTTACGAAGAAAGATATCTCTTGGCTATTGCTTGCGAATGATTTTTTAAAGAAGAAATTAATGAATAAAATGCGAAAAAAAGATTTTAATTGTGATAAATAAATTTTATATATTAATAAGATAAAAGATGAGATTGTCATTATAAAATAACAATTTTTTTTTCTTTCCCTCCCTTTGTTTTCCATATATATATATATCATGTATATATATTTCATGTATAAAAGGCTCATAACATACTTAATAATGTGACGTTAATTGCTCATTCATTTTACCTGTATTTATATTGACATGTTTAATAGCAATAATACTTACAAATATTCGTAGCAAGTTTTATTCAAATACAAAGTGCAATAAATCTAATATAAAATTCACGATATTGACAACAAATGATAAAGAAGTCAATATTCACAAAGGAGTTATGAAGCATAAAGGAGTTATGCTTTTAAGAACGACAATATATGTGTAAAAAAGTATTTTTTAAGTTTGTAATAACACTTATAATAAAGACCAATTAAAATTTTCTATTAATTGTATTAAATTAATAATTACCTTTTTTTTCAGCGTATTATTCTCCTGTTTCTCTTTTATTGTCCTAACATCGATGAATAATTTGTTTGCCTTTGAATTATAATGGTTTTCACAATAGTGATATTTTTTTTTAAATTACATTATTTTTCTTAGTATTATTCTCGTATTTTTATAGAGATCACTCTTTCATCATAATGTGAATCCTTGATGCGTATTGCATAAAATTTATATTTCTAGGAAACGTCATCATTTAATCATCAAGAAGTTGCAACACATTATTTATAATCTACTTATTTGCACTTTATCTAACTAATATAAAAAATTAAATCGATTTCTTGGTAATTCCACCTTCTTTTAAAGAAAGTAGTAAAAAATCGCGAATTGTCGAATCGCAAAACTATTATGATCATTAATTACGTAATTCAATATACATATTTTTATTTTCCAGAGGTAATAAAACGAGCGGGGTTACTATGGAATATGACCTATTGATTGATATATAACGTTGTAACAGTTTATCTTACGCAACTTCGAAAAGCACGGACTGTATTACTTGTACCAAGGACTGTACTAGAAAATAAAAAATTCATTAATTAAAATATTTTATTAATTACCTGAGATACCGTTAATAAATCATAAATATTAAAAATTTCTCTTGCAAAATATTATTTTAAGAAGACACGACAAACAGAAAACTTTCTTCTCGAGCTTTGCGAGAGAATAATACTTGAGAATTACAGTGGACGATTAATTGCTGCTAATCATGTGCCATTAATTTGTTAACGTATTAATCTTCCGAAGTGAAATGCTTTTTCAATATCACTAGCAAAGGAATCTTCGTATTTTGTTACAGTCATAGATTATGACATATGTTTAAAAATTTTGTTGAATTAAATAACAAATAAGTAAAGAAATTTAATACGTAGCAAGCAACATCTTTTCTAGTCAGTTTGGAGAAAGATATTTCGCCGTAATTTTCTTCAAGTGTCAACCAATAACTAATAGTTGCATATTTTAACAGAACAACATACATCCCTGCAAGAGTTCGATCACGCAGCAATATTATCTTGGGAAACTCCCGGTGATTATAAAAATCACGATGTTTATTTTTTATCAATCTTTTCTGGCGAGATTTGTTGTAATTATCGTCTTCCGAACGAAAATAACTTTTAATATGTTTCCATATCCAATTAGCTTTTTCTCTTTCTTTCTCTATAATTGTAGCCTTTCATTTCTTATATCTTCTCTTCAAGTATGGCTTTCAGGAAAGATTCCGGCGACGCCAATTCGCCTTTTAATTTTATATATAAATGACATATTAATTTCTGTCCTAAAAGAAGAATGATGATTATGTCGCTTACATTTTCATTTTAGTGATTAACTTATGTTTCTTTCTTCCGTGAAATTATGCTGACGCCGTCAATTAATGATGATAGAGACAGATGTATATATGAATATTTATATGTTTATTAGTCCGACTTTTATGATATTAAAACTGGGAATAACACCATTCTAGAAATTGTTGATAAAAAACATTTGTATGTTTAGTGATCAAAACTAATTGCACCATTTTTTAAATGTAAGTGATAGAGTAAGAGAAATTACAATATTTATAAAAATATAAATGTAAGAGATTGAATATTTAAAGTTTTAAATAAATACAAAATTAAAATTTCAAAATAAACAAATAATAAAATAATATAATGTATAAAATAAAATTTTATGATAATTCTTTTAACATAAATAATAAAAATCCTATCAGTAATTATTTTTATGAATGGAATATACATTGACATCAACATATCCAAAATTGTTAATTTATAAATAAAGAATATAAGTAAAAAATTCATAAAAGGGCAATGAAATTTTTTTAAAGGAAAGCTAACGCGATTCAGATTTTTCCAGCATTTTACGAATCCCGCGATAAGCTATAGTTGGAAAAGAATGATGACAAATGGATCATCACTAATAAATATCCCCACCGAATCAGATTAATAGGCCCAGCAAGTAGTGGATGAGCTTAGTTAATTGGTGATCAACCGATCAGTACTGGTTTTGATCTGACTTGTGGTACATCTCGACTTGAATGCGCAACGAGAATCATCGGAGCAAAACAGGAAAATCCCCGCTCGATTTTATCTGTAAGAGAAAGAAAAAGAGAGAAAGAAAAGAATTCCTATAAAACAAGATTGATTGGGGAAGAGTTACATGCTGATACCACAAATAAACATGATGTCCATCGGCTTATTCGTCTTTTTCCTCGTTTTAACAGCAATCGATGCACGTAAGTACACTTCATTAGACGTCAATTCGTTGCATTTGGATTCACAAAAGAATATCTCGTTTTTTCTTTAAGGTAGTTCTAACAGTTAATCTTTCCTTAATATTTTTTTTAAATCATGCACTTATTTTACATCGTAGGAACACATTTCGTACAATTAATTAACATATATTAACAATTAAATGCATCTATCTGATTCTAATTACACATTTATCAAGGCGCTTTTTCAAATAAAATTATTACTTAATTATTTAAGACATTTAAGATATTTTAAATTATATACAATATGTAGTTTGAAAATACAGGATTTATTCTAAACTTCGATAAGACCCGAATTTTATATATAAAAGGTTGTTGCTTAAGAAATATTAATTGATTAAATTGAACTATAATTTACCGTTACAGAGAATAAGTGTTCAAATAGTGATGCTAATTGCGTCAACATTCGCAAGTGTCCGGAAATCATATCTATCTTGACAAGTTCAGGCCAGCTTTCGGCAGAAACATTATAAACCCTTAGAAATTTGCAATGTGGTTTCGAAGGCAGCGACCCGAAAGTTTGTTGCGGCCAGGTAATTGAATATAACACATTAGTTTATCTACAATAATGTTAAGTTAAAATTAATTTACTATAATCTAAGTTAAAGTTACCTAACACATAATATAATCGATGATCTCTAATTTTAAAAATACAATTAAATCTAATATAATATAAAGCTAATTTAAAAAGTAAACAAATAAATAAAAAATTATAATTTATGTTTTATAAATTATAATTATAAATAGATACATATCTTTCGCGAATATGTTGTAACAACTTTGAATTGATAATTTTGCTTTTCTATTTGTTTCCTATTCTTTATTAATTACTTAAATACATTTATAAAAAGTTAAAAGATTATTAGCAGATTGATTATTGGTTCTCGTCGAGAACATCAGATTAATGCGTTTCGGAGTATTGTTCATCATTTTCCATGAAATATATCAAATTATATATACATCGCATGCTGTGGTATCATTAATGGTATATGTAATAATCTAATAAAGATGCACTGTTGTTGCGAACCATTTAATAATTTTTTCAAATAATTTTGAAACAAATTTCTGTGAACTCGACTTTCTTCTTTATCTTGATCTTGTTGACTCAAGCTTTTCCCGCAAAATCTAAAATTTATGAAATACTTTATTATATTCAATCAGTATTTTATTGTTGTCCAAGAGATTTTATTGCAATCAAAGTTCCTTTATAACTGTCTGACTTTTTTATTTTAGGTGTAATATTAGAAATATACTTTTCCAAACAAAGCAACGTTTTTACGGTCAATTTTAAAATATTTTAATGTCCATTCGTAAACGCGCATTTCATGTATATATGTACACACACACACACACACACACACACACACACATTTGCAGAACATAATAAAGTTCTCTTTAACTAGATATTGTTCGTCATTATAACATTGTTGAATTTCCGATTCCACACAAAAGTACATTAAATTTAAGTATTTTCAGTTTTTCCAATTTTTCTCTCTCTGTTAAATATTAATCTTTTTAATTATGTATCTTTGATAATAGGCACTAACAACAATACGACAGAGACTTCAGATCTAGAAAATCCACCAAATCCACCTGATATGACGAACCATCCGAATCTACGTCTGTTGAATCATACATTATGTGGGCCCATCGAAGATACGAAGTTACTCGGGGGCTACCAGACTAAAATTTTCCAACATCCGTGGATGGCGTTAATCTCATACGATACTGGAAAGCCCGATCCGGAGTTCCGTTGTGGCGGTACAGTCATCAACTCTCGTTACGTCCTTACCGCCGCTCATTGTGTCACTTTCCTTCCAACGGGTAAGAAGAAAACCATAAAGTTATGTTGATATAAGTGTGGCAAAAACTAAAATTAAGTTGTAAACTCGAAAAGAAAATTAAAATTTAATTTAAAAATAAAATTTGAAAGATTCTGAAGAAAGTTCGTTGTTCTTAATGGCTTTTCTTATAACTGGCATAAATATATGTAATCGTTATTCTCCAGGATTGCGACTGATAGGTGTCAGGGTAGGGATCATGACATAAGCAAGGAACGTGACTGCTATATGGACTACGAAGATCTCGTGAGAGGTATCAGGATTTCGGTGTGGAAAGCGTCGAGTTCCATCCGGAATACACGAGAACAAAGCTGCAAAATGACATCGCCCTAATCAGATTGAATAGTACAGTGGATTTCAGACCTCATAATGTCAAACCCATTTGTCTGCCTTTTGGCACTGCGACGACACCACATCATAAAAAAAGTGAGAATGATCTATATACTTCCATTCATAATTAGTTAACAATAATAAAAGAAGCAGCCAAAAAATTTAAGAGTTACATTTATTTTACTTCAAATCATTTAAATCTGCTATACTGATTGAACATTATAATTGGGAAGAGAAATTTCTAAATAATGTTT
>NW_017305408.1:1806739-1816886 GCF_001594115.1 Trachymyrmex septentrionalis | reverse complement strand
TCTCTCTCTCTCTCTCTCTCTCTCTCTCTCTCTCTCTCTCTCTCTCTCCCTCTTTCACAAATGGAAATATTTCATAATTGTATCTTTTCGAATTAATGCTACAGTCCATCAAATTTTCAAGAAATATTTTCTACCCCTTTAAAAAATTTTGACTCAAACGTATCTCTTGATTTTCGTAAAGAACTGCTTCGTTTGTATTTCGAAATATTGACTTTGATTCTCAGATTGTGGTGACCGGTTGGGGCACGACGGAGTTGGGTCTGCGCAATCAAGAATCTTTGCGAGTGACGCTGACACTAGTCGACAACAAACAGTGTAAAGAAATGCACAGGCCGACCATGCAGATCTGGTACAAGCAGCTATGTGCCAGCGGCCGAAAGTACGTGAACTTCTGTTTGGCCGATAGTCGGAGTTTTGGCCGGCGGAGTCTTGCAGGCAGCTGGTATATACAATGGTACAAGTGTACGCATGATCCAGTACGGTGCGGTCAGCTACGGACTGAACCAGTGCGACACTGAGGGATTCCCTGGTGTCTATACCAATGTCGCCTACTACATGGACTGGATTCTCAACACACTGACAGATTAAAACGAAACTGAAACACTGCGGAACGAAGTCTTTTATATCGAATACTTTTAATCTCCGTCCTTGGAATATGTGTGTTGAACGCAAACGCGGTAATCTCAATTGTGATGAGAATGAGAAAATAAATTTGACGAGATGTTCGACAAATAGTACGTAGATAAATAAAACTGATTTTAAAAGGTTTACCAGCAAAGGTTAAAGCGAGTAATAAGTATATTAATCAATTTCTTGTTCAAGACATTTTTTTACTTATGACAAATAAGTTTTATTTGTATTAATAAAGTAAAAGATGAAATTGTCATTATAAAAAAAAAATAATTAATTACGTTTCCTCTCTGTTTGCTATATAAAAGACTCATGAACATACTTAATAATATTAAGGTATTTAGTGACATATGTTAAGTGACACTAATTACTCATTTATTTTACTTGTATTTATATTGATACGTTTTATAGCAATAAAATATTCTTAGTGAGCTTTATTAAAATACGAATAAATTGAAAATAAAATCCACGATATTGATAATAAATGATAGAGAAATTAATATCCATAAAGAAGTTAGCTTATCTCATAAGAACGACAATGTGTAAAAAAAGTATATGTTTTATGTTTTTAATAACACTAATAAAGACAAATTAAAATTTTTCCATAACTATATTGAATTCATAATTTATACTTTCTTCTTGTCTCGACATAATATTCTCCTCTTTTTCTTTTTATTATTGTCAATATCAATTTGTCAATATCATTTTAATAATTTATTTACATTTGAATTATAATAGTTTTCATAGTGTTGTTATTTCTTTTTAATTACTCTACTTTCTTTCGTATTATCCTCCATGTTATCATAATGAGATCACTCTTATCATCATAATGTGTATCCTTGATGTGTCTTGTGTAAGATCTATATTTCTGGGAAAGGTCAATTAACCATCAATAAAGTGCAACATTATTTGCAATACTTATCCGCATTTTTCTAATATATAAAAAACTAAATCAATTTCCTGGTAATTCTATCTTCTTTTGAGGAAAACGTTGTATAAAATTGCGAATTGTTGAATTGCAAAACTATGTGATTGATGATTACGTCATTCAATACTCACATCTTTATTTTCCGGAGTTATCAAACGAGCGAGATCATGGAATATGACCTATCGACTTATTACGTTGTAACAGTTTATCCTACGCAACTTCGAAAAGCATAATCAAAGACATCGTACTGTACTAAAAAATTAAATTCGTTAATTATAATATTTCATTAATTAATAAAAATAATATTAATAAATCATAAATATTAAAAATTTCCATTGAGGAAAAATGACATCTAAAATTTATAAATCTAAAATTTTTTTCTCAAGCATTACGAGAGGATAATAAGACTTGTGAATGCAGTGGTTGATTAATTGCTGTGCATCATGTGCTATTAATTCGTTGACGTATTAGTCTTCCAGAGATAAATACTTCTTCAATATCACGAGCGAACGAATCTTTGCATTTTGTTGTGATCATAGTAGATTATGGTAATGTGTTTAAAAATTTGAATAAAATAACAAATAAGAGATAAAGAGATATTAATATGTAGCGAGTAACATCTTTGGTAGTCGATTTGGAGAAAAGTAATGATATTTCATCGTAACTTTCCTCAACCGATGACTAATATATATTGTATATATATCAACGAAACAACATACAACATTCCTGCATGAGTTGCAACAATGATTGCAACAATATTATCTCGGGAAACCCCTAGTGATTATAAAAGTTATCAGGACGTTTATATTTAATTTATTTTTTCTGGCAAGATTCGTTATAATTATCATTTTCTGAACGAAACTAATCTTTAATTAGTTTCAATATTTGATACGGCTTTTTCTCTCTTTTCCTTTTATTTTAGCCTCTCTTTCCTTATTTCGCGTGTGTCTTTCAGGAAAGATTCCTGCAATACCACTTCGCCTTTATCTTAATTTTATTTATAAGGGATAATTAATTTCTTTCCTGGAAGAAATATGTTGATTTTATCGTTTACATTTTCATTTTAATGATTAAACTTATGTTCCTTCCGAGAAATTAATATTGCTGACGCCGTCAATGATGAGAGAAACAAATATGTATATATTTATTTATCCGACTCTCACGATTTTAGATATGAATAACATCATTCTGGAAATTGTTGATAAAAAGATATGTATATACAGTGATCAAAATTAATTGTACAATTTCTTAAACGTAAGTGATAAAATAAGAGATTTTGAAATATGTATAATTTTGAAAATGTAAATATAAAGAGATTAAATATTAAAAGCTTTAATTTAAAATCGAAATTTTTAAGTAAACAGATAATAAAAAAAAATTTTAGTATAAAATATAGTATAAAATAAAATTGTATAATAGTTCTATAAACATGTATCGTACAATTCTTATCAGTAACATTATTTCCATGAACGGAATGTATGTTGACATCAACATCCTCAAAGTTGTTAATTCAAATAAGTGAGGATTTCGCAAAAGAATAATGACATTTTTTTTTAAGGAAAACTCGCGCATTTCAGATTTTCCTAGCATTTTACGAATCCTGCGATAAATTATAATTGGAAGCGAATCATGACTAATGGATCATCATCGATGATCATCCCCACCGAACCAGCAGATTTAATAGGCCCAGCAAGTAGTAGAGGAGCTTAGTCGATTGGCGACCAGCCGATCAGTACTGGTTTTGATCTCGAGCTGGTATATCTCGGCTTGAGTATAAACTCGACACAAAAGGTCGACGTAAACCACAAGTGGAATTATTACATTTGCCAACGGAGTACGAGCCTTCTATCTATATATATACTGAAGGACGTTAATCGACGAGAATCATCGGAGCGAAACAGGAAAATCCCCGCTCAATCTGATCTGTAAGGGAAAGAAAAGGAGGGAAAGAAGAGAATTTCTATAAAACGAGATTGATTGGCAAAGAGTTACATGCTGATATCACAAATAAACATGATGTCCATTGGCTTATTCGTCTTTTTCCTCGCTTTAACAGCAATCGATGCACGTGAGTACTCCATTCGATATCAATTCGTTGCATTTGAGCACTTTGACCTAAAAAAAAAATTTTAGTTTTTTTCTTTAATAAAATTCTAACAGTAAATTTCCTGATTTTTTTTCGTGCGTTTATTTTGAATTGTCAGAGCACATTTAGCACAGTTAATTAACATATATAATATTTACAATTAAATGCATCTGTTTGATTCTCATTATACATTCATTAAGCTGCTTTCTCGGATAAATATTTAAGTTATTCCAAATTATTTACGATATATAGTATGTTTAAAATGCTGAATTTACTTTAAACTTCGAATAAGACATGACTTTTAAATTTTGAAAGTTGTTGCTTAAAAAATATTAATTGATTAATTAAACAATAATTTACCGTTACAGAAAATGAATGTTTAAATGGTGATTGCGTTAACATTCGCAAATGTCCGGAGGTCATATCTATCTTGACAAGTTCAAGACCGCTTTCAGCAGAGACATTGCAGACTCTTAGAAATTTGCAATGTGGCTTCGAAGGCAGCGACCCGAAGGTTTGTTGCAGTCAGGTAATTGAATTTGACCTAAACGCATTAATTTATCTACAATAATATTAACTTAGTACTAATTTATTAAAATCTAAATTAATAAAGTTATCTAACACATAATATAATGCATAATCTCTCTAATTTAAGAAAGAAAATTAAATTTGTAATATAATTTGAAGAGCTAACTTAAAAAATAAACGAAAAAGTAATAATTATAAATTATGAATTATGAATTATAAATATATACTTTCGCGAATATATATTATAACAACTTACATTGATAATTTTGTTTCCTATACTTTGTTAATTACTTCAACATATTTATTTAAAAAGTTAAAAAATTATTTATTGGCAGATTGATTATTGGTTCTCGTCGAGGACATCAGATTAATGCGTTTCGGATGATTGTTCATCATTTTCCATGCATTCATGAAATATATCAAATTGTACATACATCGCATACTGCCATCATTGTTGTACGTAATAGAGATGTATCGTCGTTGCAAACCGTTTAATAGTCTTTTGAAATAATACTGAAACAGGTTTCTGTGACCTCGACTTTCTGTTTTATCCTAATCTCATTATATTCGCGGGATCGGATAAAGCTTTACTCATAAAATCTAAAATTTACAAAATATTCTATTATATCAAATAACAATAAAGTCAGATATTTTATTTGTTATCAGATATTTTATTACAATCAAAGTTGCTTCCTTTATTTTAGATGTAATATTAAAAATGCATTTTTCCAAACAAAGCAATAAAATTTTTTATTATCTCAATTTTTAAATATCTTTAATATTCATTCACATATAAAAACGCATTTTACCTATTTACAGAACATAATAAATCTCTCTACAACTTGGTATTTGTCATTATAACACTGTTAAATTTTCAATTTCATAAAAAAATGCATTAAGTGTTTTCAATTTTTCCAAATTTGCTTATATTGAATAAATAATATTGAATAAATTAATCTTTGGTAATAGGAATCAACAACAACGACAGAGGAACCAAATCCAGAAAACCTTCCAAATCCACCAGACGTGTTGAATCACCCGAATCTACGTCTGTTGGATCATACATTGTGTGGGCCCATCACTCAGACGAAAGTAGTCGGCGGCAATAAGACTGGAATTTTCCAGTATCCATGGATGGCATTAATTGCATACGATACTGGAAGACCAAATCCGGAATTCCGTTGTGGCGGCACGATCATTTCCTCGCGCTATGTCCTCACCGCCGCTCATTGTGTTACTTTCCTTCCAGGGGGTAAGGAAAAAGTCAAAATCATATTGCCATAAGTATGTTAAAAATTAGAATTAAGTTTTAAACTTCAAAAGAAATTTAAGATTGAATTTAGTTTAAATTTAGAGTTTTGAAAAATAAAGTCTGAAAGATATTTAAGAACATTTGTTGTTCTCGATGGCGTTTTGTATAACTGGCATAAATTTATGTAATCGTTATTCTCCAGGTCTACAACTAATAGGCGTCAGGGTAGGGGATCACGATTTAAGCAAGGAACGTGACTGCGATACGAATAACAAAGGACTTGAGGTCGTGTGTGCCGAGAGGTATCAGGATTTCGGTGTGGAAAGCGTCCAGTTTCATCCGGAATACACGAGAACAAAGCTGCAAAATGACATCGCGCTTATTAGATTGAATAGTACAGTGGATTTCAGACCCCGGAATGTCAAACCCGTTTGTTTGCCTTTTGGTACTGCGACAGCGCTAAATCATAATAAGGTAAGAATGATATAAATAAATATCAATATACTTCCATTTATAATTAGGAAATAATAAAAAAAAGTAACTAAAAAAATTTACAAGTTACATTTATTTTGCTTCAAATTAGTTAAATCTACTACTAATTTAATATTATAAATAGAAAAAGGAATTTTTAATATTTTTCATATTCTCTTTCTCTCTCTCTCTCTCTCTCTCTCTCTCTCTCTCTCTCTCTCTCTTATAAATTAAAATATTTTACAATTGTATCTCCTTGAATGGATCCTACAGTCCATCAAACTTTTTCGAGAAATATTTTCTATCGCTTCTAAAAATTTCGGATGTATATTTCGATTTTCGTAAAGATTACTTCATTTCTATTTCGAAATTATGCTTTTGACTGACAGGCTGTAGTGACTGGTTGGGGCTCGACGGAGTTGGGACCGCGCAGTCAGGACCTCCTGCAAGCGAAGCTACCACTAATGGCCATTGAACAGTGTAAAGAAATATATAAGCGGACCACACAGATCTGGTACAAGCAGCTATGTGCCGGCGGCCAAATGAATGTGGACTCTTGTTTGGGCGACAGTGGTGGACCTCTTCAGGCAGCTGGTATATACAATAGTACATCAATACGCATCATCCAGTACGGCGTGGTTAGCTATGGATTAAAGCAGTGCGGCACTGAGGGATTCCCCGGAATTTACACCAATGTCGCCTACTACATGGACTGGATTCTCAACACACTGACAGATTAAAGCGAGACTGAAACATTGCGGAAGTCATTTACGAAGTCTTTCATATTGAATACTTTTTATTTCCGTGCTCGGAATATGGTGACACAAACGCGATAATTCCCATAGTGATGAGAACGAGAATTTAGCGAGAATTAAATTTGGCGCGTTCGATAAATACGTAGTTCGATAAATAAAATTGATTTTAAAAGAGTGACAAAACGAATAAAATCGAATCTTTAATGTTTGTGGAAATAGGCGGTTTAGATGTCTAGGAAGGTGATTCGCAAAATACCGTTCTAGTGTATTTTTAATTAATAAAAATAATTAGTGTTAATTTTAAAAAAACTTTTGTTATTCTTTTAGTAGAATAAAGTGTCTTACTGCCAATACAACTTTATTCTATTAGACAGAGTTTTCTCGGGATTGCGACTTAAATTATATTTTACACTATTTTACTGCATGTGAGATAAGCGTGTAATATCTTCGATGAGAAGAAAAAAAAGATAGGAAGAGAATTTTTTGCGCGCTCTAATGTATATACTAAACCGATACGTGATTATGATTTATATGTTAACTTATCATGTTTTTACGCTTTATAATATATTGATCGATATAATAAACCATTTTTCTATAAAAAAGAGTTGTTTGCTTTCTGAATTCCACGAAAAGTATTTCTGTCATTCACGATATAAACTGGATTTCCTGAAAAATTATCGCAATCATTTTAATTTCAAATTAATTCTTTGATTAACTTTGAACCGTTCTTGATATGTCGGGCTATCAGCTTAGCTATAGATTATTCTTATAAACGATTGTAAATATAGTTCAATTTTAACAAAGCTGAATAAATAAAAAGCTTATTCTTCAGATAATTTCAAACTGAAAAGCTTGGTCAAGATTTACCTATTTATCGTAATATATTCTAATCATAATTAATATATAAATATAGGAACCTGACATTCAGAATAATTTCACGATAATTATAAGAATTATCGATTCAATTCACTCTTCGACATCGCTGCGGGATCGCTCATCGCTACTCGACAATTTGTCGTTATGATCCTCGATCCATTCCGCCGTTTCGTTGATCGAAACTTTTAATGGACCGCGATTGGCTTTTCTCTTCAGTGTCGAGGATTCTGACTTGGCTGCCGATTTGTCGGAATCGCCCGACGACTTCGACGATGATTGGCTTGAAATCAGAGTACCAGAAGAACTGGTTAATGATCCGGAATTTGGTCTAGAATTGCTGGCAAAGCTTAAATACGAGTCCAAGCTACTTGACGTAGATCTTTTTGACTGCTGCTGTTGTTTCTTTTTCTTCCTTTTCTTCTTCCGGGCATGGGTGCTCTTCAGAGAAACCTTCTGTTGCGCCTTTACGAGCGATTGAAAACTCTGCAAAATTCATGTATAAAGCGTAGTTTACACAATACTTTATTAGAACGTATCTTAAAGAATTCACATTATTTCTTAATCTTGCTTTATATAAAATATATTGGTGCATAAAATATACAAAGTATTAAAATACGTTTTTTTTTTTTCATAAAAAAGACAATTATTGATAAATATTTCTACTTAGGAAGTAAAATTATGTAATTATAGAAGGAATTACAATTATCTAATAACAATGACGCATGCAAATAATAAGGCATTCATAGTACCTGAGAATGACGCTCGAAAAGAGTCGGTATTTGCGTCACACGGTCCAGCATCATCTCCATCTGCAGTCGATGACGTTCGGCCTGTTCCCGCGCCTCGTCACGACGAAGAGACGTCCGTATGTCTAGGTCTCTGTCATGCTCGTGCCTTGTTTTCGCGACATTAGATCAATAACTGATCATAAAAATCGATGAACGCTTAGATCTATAGATCCAGTGCGTACCTCGTAGCTGATCTCAGGGCCTTCCACGCGGGTTTCCGGCCGATCAGCGTCTCCCTGAACTTCAGTATCTGTTCCCGCCGCTTCTCCTCCATCCGCTCCTGTATCTCGCGCTCCAGTTTCTCTCTGTGATGAGTTTTCGATCGTCATTTACACGTGTGAATTCCTCTCTAATTAAAAATTATCCTTTGTTTGTATTTAGAAAAAATTAAATCCTATACCAGAGCGACTTTTTATGACTCGTAACTTATTTCTTTCTTCAACTGAATTTCTAGTATTTTAAAATCAACTTTTCAGAAATATAAGTAAATAGAGGGATTCCGAATTACACAGTCTTTCTCATTAAATAGACCGTACCGTGAAGCTTGACATCTCAAAATCGCAGCCAAGTTATTCCCGCGCGAGGACAATGCGGACGTCAGCGCGGACCTGGTTCTGTCGGACATCGTCGTAGTTGGAATGACAGATTCATCGTCATCCTTGTTGGGCTCCACGTCCTGAAAATGTGCACATGCGGACTTGACACGTTCACGTCTCGCCATCGACGGCGGTAACGAAGAAGACTTCAACATCTCCGCAGCCCTCAACCTTTTCCTTAGCTGTCTGGAACCGCGTAAATAAATCTCTATGCTGAATCTAATTGTTTTTAATTCTCAAGAAATTTTAAAAAGTTTTTGCTCTTTAAATAGTCTTGTTGTGTAAGTGTACTTTCAGGAAGCCGAGTTCTAATAATTAAACTCACTTCTTTGAATTGCAAAGCAATTAGTCGCTTATATAGAAACTTTCACTTATACACAGAATAAGCTTTAAAATTAAATTAAGATTTAATTTCTAAAAATTTTTTTGTCTGTTTGCAATTTTCAAAGACTGTCGATGTGTTTCAATCAAGAGAAATAGTGGAATTTTCCGAACATTCAATATTCGTAATGCGACTTTATCGTTTTGTATCGACACTAAGAAAGAAAAAAAAAGCAAGAGCATAGATATATAAATATAGATATTAAACGCGTACATAAAATGGTCCACTTAAATTTTTCTAAGATAAAATATGGAAAGAACTCGACAATTAATGATAAGCTGACCTATAATATTCGTCCTCAAGCATACGGTCGTAAACCTCGGTGCCAAACAGGTTTCTTGGTACTGGCTTAGCCTTGAAACGTGAAGAACCGCTCTTGCTCGAGCAGAGTTCAGGACTGGACCTCGCCATGGATCGCCAGGCACGACGGTCGCACTCCAGCTTAAAAGGTCGCACTTGCGACAATAGATTTAGTGCGCTCTCCTCGCGTACAATACGACTTCTGAACACCAAAAACGCACGTTATATCGAGGTTTAATATTAATTACAATTTCGCAGATCTCTGGTTAAAAAAATAAAATAATATATAAAAGTATAGTAAAACTTTCAGAATTGAAGAAATACAATATTAAATTTGATTGAAAATAAAAAAAAGTAGATAATATTATACATCCATTTATGAAGTCAAAAGTGCTACATGGCCGACCTTTCCTCTTTTTCAGCCATTAATTTGTCATAAAGCGGTATCTTGGATGTAATAGGAATTGGTCTGACTCGTCGTTTTTTCGAAGGACTTTTCTTCTCATTATTTTCTTTCACCCGTTCGACTGTCTCTATCCCTGTCATATATTTTTC
>NW_017305408.1:1801883-1806639 GCF_001594115.1 Trachymyrmex septentrionalis | reverse complement strand
TATATATATATATATATATATATTATGGTATAAAAGCCTAAAAATATTTTAAGACATTTTACAAACTTAAAAAATGAAATAATTTATAAATATCTATTAATAATAATTTAATAAAATAATTTTTTCTTTTATTGATATATAGAAAATTGCTTTTAATTTGATAAAAAAGATAGTTAAATGTCTACTAAAATTATATTAATAATGAAACTAATACAGTTTTATGTTAATATTCCAACAACGCAGAAAGACGCATTTGAAACATGCATCCTATAAGCAGGCATTTTTCAATGCAAGCTCTTAAACATCTTTTAAGAATTTCATCCTCAGCGTGATATTCATGTACCTCAGCGTGAAACTGAACGGTTTAGGCACCGTGGGGTGCCATTCTTTCGAGCTACTTGGTGGTAAACTTTTTGTCTCGATGCTATCTTCGCCATCGCTGTTCACGCTGTCATCGCTTTTCGATTCGCTCCACGTGCTCCAGCTTTTATTAGCCGCGAGTATCTCCTTGTTGCGCATTGTCTTCGTTTCCTTATCCTTGTCTCTGCATCTGGAATCAACGCGTGGAATCAATTAGCGTGTTTTACAAATAAAAGCAATAGAGACAATAAAAAATAGATATAATTTCATATATGTATATCATTTTTCCAATGCATTTGTAATTTAAGATTTTTTTCTTATCAGCTCTCTCTCTCTCTCTCTCTCTCTCTCTCTCTCTCTCTCTTTCTCTCTCTCACTCTCTCATTGCTTGACAACTTATAAATTATCACCTATACGTCAATAGATCTTGATCCTCGGCGAGACCAGCAAAATTTCCAGACGGAAACAGTATTGGGCTGCTGGTTCTCGACTCCTCGAGGTAGCATTTCTTGCCATTCAATTTGAGATCATCAACGACGACGTTCGATTTGTTATCCTTTGACTTTGAGCTCTCATTTCTCATGATTGACAAATGGGATGACGGCTCCTCTGTGTCATCCAGCGAGTTTCTTAGATTCTGCAGAAGCAGCCGCTGCTTCCTTCTTAGATATTCGACCTTTTGCTTGAATTGCTCGTTAGACAAATGATGCACTTGTCCATAATCCGGTATGCTCTTCAGGAACTCCAGAAGATTTTCCAAGGTGTCGCGCGGACTCGACGACTCCGAGTTCTCGACGGCAGTAGGTTCACCCTCGGCAAAGTTAATTTTTTTCACTTTCTCTGATCTTCGGCTGTCGGATGACAGTCGAGGACGTTCGTAAGAAGGAGTTGGTTGCCGGCTACAAGGATCCACCGGCATCTTCACGCACGAGTGGAAAAAGGAGGTGCCTCTGTGCTCCGTCATGGTTCACTGATTTATTATGAATTATTGTGTAGTTAACGTAACAAATAAATAATGTGATAAAATAAATTTTAGATATTAATGAATTTACTGTTATAAGATATGAAATATTGGTAGATTAATAAAACATTTTCTATTAAATATAATAAGTATTTCATAACTTCTAACATATACGTCCTTTTCGCAATTTAATGATGAAAAAAGTACTTCTTAATTAAATAAATTGAAATTAAATTTAAAATATATAGTGAAATTTAGATATTATCAAAGGCACACAGCTATAACACAATTAAAGATAATTACACAATAGAATCGTACAACTATTGCCTATAATTACAGCATAAGTTAATTATATATAATATATACACGACATACACAGATATACAAGAAAAATTACTAATAACTGAACACAGCAAACATTAAAATATAAGGTAAAGAAGACAGTAGATCAAATTAACTTTTCTAATTACCAAACAGTTAAATCTTTAATCGATAGCAGCTGCGACTTTGTTAAAAGCCATCAAATTTCAAATCATTCAAGATAATACGATTAATATACATACATTCATCTTAAGGTCTTAAGCTCTACAAATATGTCTTTTATTCTGTTCTAATCGTCATTAAAATTGAGACATTTTGCTGACTCTTTCTTAGAAGATTCCACCAGATTCTTCGTGGAGTTTCTTGTGACTAATCACCTTCATCCTCTGAGCAATCAGCCAAATACAAGTCCAGGTCGATTCTAAGAAGGTGGTTTGTGACCAAATCCTGATTCCAACACTGGGATACAAACAATGTACTGGCAACTTCGACGGCCGTTACTGTGCCTGCTACGGGGGATCAATGCGACCTGGCGTCGCCGACCTGGCGTCGCCGTCGCCATGGTGAAGCTCGCGAGGAAATGCTAACGCCCTGCAACCAGTTCTATGAAATTAAATGGCGCGCAAAACAATCCGATCGATTCGTCTAAACGTGAATGTTACCGCCGAACGTACGTGGAAAATGATTGTCTGCGAAATCGTTGATTCCTCCGAGCCATGAACTTTGTTGGAGTAAACGATGAAATTTTGATGACTCAGAAAAATTTATATATGCTCAAATCTCTGCGATTATGTAGAGAGAAGAGCTATTTACATATAACATATAATGCTTATTCAAAGAGAATAATTAGAATCTATTTTTTCAGATTATAATATGTGATACCTGGCATTTCAATCCTACTTTGGAATTATATTATATTTAGCGCAGCATATTTAAGCATAAATCAGGTTTTTTTTTTGCGATTTATAGATTTTCTAATTAAAAACTAAAAGTGAGAAGTTTAATTCTCTTAATTTAAAATTAATTATCTTTAATTAGAAGAAATTAGCTGTAGATCGAGGTTTATTAATCCTCTTTGGAGTCGAAGTCTTTTAATCCCTGAAGCATGAATATAGGCATTTCTCGAAAATATACATTCCGATATGTATACAAGTTCATACAAATCATTTTCTGTGCCTTCTACACTTCGTAAGGACAGAATGTGAAAAAAATACCACTATTAATCTTATTACCATACGATAAGGCTAAATGACGCCACATAATGAGAAGCCAAAAAAATGATTGAACAACAAATTGGCCTGTTTGCTCATATTTTGCAAAAAACAGAGACTTTTCATTTCCTTCTTTCTCATTCCTGTTGATCGAGTCGCGCGCTGTCGCACTCATTGTCAGTGTAAAATGGCGACTGTCAAGGTACCGATGTCAACGTGCCGGCTCGTCCTCGCGTCGTTGTCGCGGAATTGCGAACGTATCATCCCCGGCACGACTGTGATCTCGAAGAAGAGCTACTCGACCATCGCGGAAAACGAAAAGATCTATGATGTCATCATCGCCGGAGGCGGCATGGTCGGTACGACGTTGGCGTGCGCCATAGGTTAGTTTTTTATCAGCATTATTATTTGTAAATAACAGATGTTCGAGAAAGGAAAATATTTATTTGATGGCTTAAAAAAATTTTTTAAAACGTTTTTAATATTTAAAAGTAAGATGTGGGGATGAATTAAGTCTAAAATTAAATATTTATCATAAAATTTCTTAAGCTATATTTTTCTTTTAATTGAAGATTTCTCAAGAATTATTTTATTACATTTTTAACTGATAAATTTTTGACGATTTAACTTTGTTCTTAAAAATGTTTTTTTATTGATTAATAAAATAAATTTATTTACTATATAAAACGTATAATATAAATACTACATATACCAAAATTGGCATTAGGATTTAATTGAGTTGCAATTCTTTCAGAATATTTTGTGAGACAAAAGACTTTGAATATATTTCTCTCAAAATGCATAATCTGTTCTTCTTAGCTTTGTTATTGTAGTCTACATTTATGATATGTGAAGCATGTTTTGCAAGTACGTGTTTAATTTCAGCGAACAATCAGAGATTGGCAGATAAGAAGATCTTACTTTTAGAAGGTAATGCTGAACAGGAATACACACCACAGGAGCAATATTCCAACCGAGTGGTCGCGTTGAATCAACAAACCCGTACTTTATTATCCAGCATAGGAGCATGGAAACATATAGAGGCAGTCCGATATTCTCCAGTACGAAAAATGCAGGTAGCTAGTCCTTTAAATTCCTGTTTTGCTATTTTAGAATTAATTATATTATTAAGCAAGTAATAAGTGACATTAGACTGGTATGTAAATAATACAATCAAGTGAGGAAAATACCTTATTGAGTCTGATTTTGTTCAGTTTAGATCTTAATAATCTAATGCTTAATAATATTTTAATGTGAATTTATATACATACATTCAGTTCTGTAAACTGTGTACCGATTTGTATACATAAAATTTTTGGTCTTAAAAATTCTAGCTTAGATTAAATAAGATCTTTCTGTTTTTCTTGTTAGTATATATATTATTAAACTTACTAAGTTTGCATTAATAATATAAAAATAGTTTCTATTTGTAATAGTTGATCTTGGTAAATTGCATAACTAATAGTTATTACACTGAAAACTTTAAAAACATAATCTTTAGGTCTTGATTTTTATTAGTTTATATTCTTCTGGTTTATATTAATTTCTATGATATATTTATATATAATTTTTTAATAGGTATGGGAGGCATGTTCCGATGCTGTGATAATATTCAACGAGGATTTGTCGTGCAAAGAATTGGCCTATATAATTGAGAATGACCTGTTATTGCACGCGATCAACAAGCAGCTTTCTGAGAAAAAAAATGTTACTTTGATTTATAATTCTAAAGTCGCTAATATAAAACTTCTGAAGACGGGAACGGAATTCGTTACTATACAGTTGCAGTCTGGAGAGCAATACAGGACTAGGTTACTGGTGAGCATCAAGTTATATTAAATGTATATAATTTGTGAAGGATGTGTGTGTGTGTGCGCGCGCGTGCGTGCGTGCGTGTGCGTGC
>NW_017305408.1:1784830-1801783 GCF_001594115.1 Trachymyrmex septentrionalis | reverse complement strand
TATTAAATGTATATAATTTGTGAAGGATGTGTGTGTGTGTGTGCGTGTGCGCGCGCGCGCGTGTGTGTGTGTGTGTGTGTGTGTAGATTGTCATAATCGAAAATATGCGATTTTAGGCCTTTTACAAATTTATATCTCTTTTGTCTTAAGTTTATATTTTCTTTTTGAGACACTTGTTCTTATGATCTTTTCATTAATTGTTTTAAACATTTTGAAATATTCAATGAGACAGTAGAGGTACATTTGCAAAACACCATTCGAGTGGTTCCGTGTATCATTTTATCCTTGTTTAACATTCGGTGAATAACAAAAATAAAATATACAGGGGCACTTGAATGATGTTCCCAAAGGTAGCCTAGTTAGGCGACATGTCCATGTCCTTAACAATACTTTCCACTTTATTGGTCAAACTGTCCAGCCTAGTGCTGATGTTGTACGAGCATCTCTTCAATTCGGCTGCCAGCTCATTTAGCTGTTGCTGATTGCTCTCGTTGCTGTACATCCTACTGAGTCTTGTATGGCTCGAATCCACCGTGGTATTCGCATTTCGTGGTAACGGTGGCACACTGCCTCTGTATGTTGTCCGCCGCGTTTTTCTCTCACTAACCAAGCGATATATTGCTCGGATGAGATCTCGCGGTAAACGTTTTTCACGTGGATCATTCGGTCGAATGTGCAAGGCGCAATGATACGGTGGATGTAATAGCAGAGCGCCTCTTCTGCATGCCTGTATTACGCTCCATGCCGGAGCCCGATCCAGAAGTTTGGAGAACAGCATATTCTCGAGATGAGCCACTAACTCGGCACGACGCACTAGTCTATCAAGACCAGCGCATCTGCGCAGTTCTTGAATATCCGATACGGCTAGACCGACCATCAGATTCGTCAGGATCACTGTCACTAGAATAACGAAGCTGAGAAGCATCAAGTGGGCTGTACCAGGATATTGGAGCGGCGCTTTTTCGTCGAAGAAGACATCCTCGAACTCGAGCTCGCCCGACATCATGATCATTGTCTTGAGTAGACTGACCAATGGATCAGCGAAGGCCTTGTAGTTCTTGTGTAGCACGCTAAAGCCAAGGGAGAAGCCGACTATGAGGCAAATGTAGGCTGCGAGAAACTTGAAGAAGTTGATGGACACTTGAGTGAACATCTGTACATAGATGCCGAACATAGGAAAGCGACCGACCACTATCATTAATTCGATCCAAACCAGCAGGACACCCAGAGCGGCAACGTGATGCTGCCAAGTATAGGCTGACGGAATCAGGATAATGCCGGATGCCATGATCACGCTCCACTGCAGCCAATTCTCCCAACGTTTGGCGTAGCAATAGATACCATGAGCAACTTGAAAAAATTCCTTGCCTGCAAGCACACAGGTGAAGCCCAGTACTGGCCAGAAAAGGACATTACTGAGCCGTTTCACGTGCCAGAGATACGTTGCTCCAACATAACCAGTGAAGAGGGCAACGAAGATCGAGTGAAACATCAGGCTGAGTAAGAAGAACTTGCGGATACGCAGCCACTTGAGGTAAAGGAAACTCTCACACAACGGATGCTTCAGCACGTGACCCTGACCAACTTCTACCAGGCAGAGCATCAGATCCGTCTCACCACGACCGCCTGGCACCAACGGCCGGAAGTCCAGTCGCAACTCGCAGTCTACGTCGCCCAGTTCATGATCGTGCAGCGAAATCGCCTGATCGAAGCGTGCCACAAAGAGTGGTAATACATCTGGGGTGCGACGTATAATAAAGCTAAGAGCTGTAACGCCACCCTTGGTGCGCGCCGTCATATCGGCGCCCTTCGATAGTAGCAGCATCACCGTGGGCGAGCTCTCATTCAAGGCCGCGATGTGCAATGGCGTATAGCCGAATTTGTCCGCCTTGTTGACCGAAGCGCCTGCCTTTTAAAGGAAAAAAAATCTTATTGTATCTCTCTGTGTTGTTAGAAAAATCTTGCTCAATCTGGAAATAGTCATCTGATTTTTTAATCTCCATTTTTAATATTCATATATATCTAGACAAAATAATATTTTACATTTTTTCGTTGCTGGGGTAAAAACATCCTAGGTGACTATTTCTGAAGTATAATATATGAGCGAACTACGAACCTGTATTAAAGTCTTGACCAGTTCTCCGCTCCTCAAGGCTTTTGCAACTGCAGCATGTAGAGGAGTTCGCCCATCGTCGTCCTCCTCGTTGACTTTTGCACCAGCATTTATTAATACATTTAACGTTTCTATAGATTGTGCAAGCGCTGCAAGATGCATCGCCGTCTGACCACGTGAGTTCTTCGCTTCCCAGGCCGCACCAGCATTTAGCAACAGCTTAGTACACTCCACGCTTCCCTCTTCGGCTGCCAGATGCAGAGGTGTCGATCTCGCGACTCCCAGTTGCACTCTCACATCCGCTCCATGATTCAATAGTAATTTGGTGCAACGCACATTGCCTAAACTAGTCGCCACGTGCAGAGGTGTCTCTGTGTAAACCTGTCTCAACAAATCATATTAATTCACTGAAGAAATCTTCACTTGAATCTCGAAGAGACGCGTTAATTTGATGGGAAAATAATATCTTATTTATAATCGACGTTAAAGATTTTAGGAGACGTTACTTTCTGCATATATTATCAAATTTCAACTTATTAGATTAAATTTCTCTTAAAAGATTTCTGTTTATAAGCATCACTTCCCCACCAAATTCATGTTTAAATTGGTCGTGGTAAAGGAGCACCTGTGGATTATTGGGACAAGCACCTGCTTGCAGTAGAGCCTCGACACAATCTCCGGCGTTGTTTAACACGGCATAATGAAGCGGGCTTTTACCGGATAATCCGGCGTCTACATTTGCGCCCGATTTGATCAGAGATTTGACGGTAGCGACGCAACTCGCCGCTGCAGCACAATGTAACGGGGTGCATTTCTTTCCGAGATCCCATTTGCACGGATCAGCACCGTGTTTCAGTAACTGCTCCACAAGTTTTACGGACGTGGCACAAGCTGCCAGATGCAATGGTGTTCTAGGATATAAAGTTTTTGAGAATTAGTTGAAGCTATAACGCTTAATTGATTAGAGATATCTTGTGGTTTGCTGTGATGGAATCAGATATATAATGAATAACATGATTCTGGATAGTGATTTTGTCCATAGCAAATTATAATTTTATATACATAGATACCTTCCATCGCAGTCACTCGTAGAAACTGGCGCGCCTTTGTCTAGTAAAGCCTTGGCAATCTCCACGTGACCCAACCAGCTAGAAATCAACAGACACGTGTCTGGCCATCCTGCAAGTAACTGACCCGGAGTCGCGGCAGCTGCTGCTCCATTTTCGCTATCTAGTACAGCCTTTCGCATAAATCTGTAAACGTGGATAAGTTTATTCTTATTTCTCACTTTTATCTTGCTGTAATATTGAACTGTAAATGTGCAATTACTATTGCCATTACCCGTTCGCAAACGTAGGCAGTGTGATCTTTCGATGATTGCAGTCCATAATTTCGTTGAGAGTCAAGCATTGGAATTCCTCCAAAGCCTTTTGCAGAGTGTCATTTTGAAGAGTAGGGATCAGGGAAAGAGCAGCTTTGCCCCCTGGAAGATTCGATAGTGCTATTTCGACTTCCTCCTTGCTCCAGAGTTGCTCCTGCGTCATCGGCGTTGATATGTGACACGTGACAGAATCCAAGCTGTTCTCGGAGGAGATACTGCCACTATCAATCTCACTCATCCAAATATCGTCGAGTTCTTCCTAAATTCAGCACACGAACGTTACGGAAACATCGGAAAGTCATCGATAATTTATTACATTTTTTTCACTGACCTTATTGCTGATCACAATAGACGGCATTCCGTTATTGGTAGCTTCTATTCTCGGCGCCTCTCGCGTCAAATGACTGCCGGAGAGTCTTTCAAAAAAGTTCTTCTTACCAAGAATCGACATAATCATGTCCTTCTTTAGATTCTTAAAGAAATTTCTCTAACTCTACATAAATGATTACTATAGACATTTTGTTAGTGTAATCATGTAGCGTATAAAGAATGGAAAGTTTCTTCTCTTTAACTAAGTGTCATTCTTGTGGCTACGCAATGATAACAGCACACATTACAGTACATGCGTACAATGATACGTTTATCACGATTAGGTCGATGATGTTTTCAATCAAACAAGTATTAACAAGATGATTAATATAAATATCAGTAAAAAATCTCATTAGATCAGTCGTTTGATGAACAGTCGTCTTGACATTGTAGAATGGATAGTTTTTTCAATGCGCCTTCATCGTCTCTCAAAACTCTAGCTCTCACTCGCTAATACTGAACACTTATTCGACTATTCCGGATCTCTGTATATCTCAGGATACCCACATGTGTTTATAAAACAGTGTTATATATTTAGCTTCTATTAATCTCTCATGGTTCTCCCTCGCTCCTTGCGTAAATCCGGCATATTTCAATGACAAAAAAGGAAAAGAAAAAAATTCCCGACCGCAAACTCCTTCCCTATCATTCTTTCTCAGCACTATGACGGAAATGATTGTATTATCAATTAAGTCCAGTCATTTTACTCGTAAATACTTTCAGCAGAATTCAGTCGATGTGTCAACCAATATCATTTAACAAAATTATTATAATACTTTTTTTTCTTACAATTAATTTTTAATTAAGATTTGAGAGAGTATATTTTAACAACTTCTTTATTATAATTTAACATAAATGACGATTACAGACGTTTTTTGTAATTATTTCGATTTGCAAAGAAAATTAAAAAAATATAAGCAGATTGAAGAAAATAAATATATAATATAAAAAGTATATTATTTTTTGTAGAAACAACTAATATTATAATTTGTTTTAAATATTATAATTGTGAAGTTTTATAAATGCGACTTTCTGAAATATTGGACTGTTAAGTATATTAGAATGTAAATATAATAATATTTTTTGCGGACACGTCTGCAGATTTATGTATAAACGAAGTAACATTTACGATGGCAAATTCTAGTATAAGAAATTCTAGTATAAGACGTTAACCATCCTGCGCTGAGATAATCTCTGATGATCTCCGCTGAAATCTGAAACAGAACTGACGTTATTTTCGTACATGCTTGTAAATTTTCGACACGCTTGACTGTCGCGACGCGCCAATTATTCGCACTATCTTCGTCCTAATTCAATAATTCCCCTTATAACAACACTTATAATTTTACTTTTAAAATATTATTACCGTCAAGCACAAGGAGTCAGAATAAATAATGTGTTCCAGGTGGGTGCCGATGGTGTTAATTCCCTGGTGAGGAAGGCGATGGGTGTGATTTATCTCAACTGGCAATACAATCAATTGGGCATCGTTGCGACTGTCAAGCTGTCTGAGGTAATTCTCTCGAAAATATGTAATACGTACATAAAACAAACAAGAGATACAGCTGTTTCTCACCTTTAAGAAGATATCTATGAGCTGTTGAGATATAACACATGTCGTTAATCGATTTCAGCCCACGGAGAACATCGTTGCTTGGCAAAGATTTCTTCCAACGGGACCCATCGCATTGCTTCCGGTAATTTGTCAGTTTTCGTATTTCTATTAATTCGTTTCTTCGCGTGAACAACGTCAATGTCTAAAATACTCTTAAAGACTAATGCCTGGAAAAATGAAAATACAATCAAATCAAATGAAATGTAACATTATTCTGTGTTATTCAAGAATAATTTCAATAATTAATAAATTTAGAAAATGAATATATGCAATGTTTGACACGTTAAGACAGACATTTTAAGTAATTTTAATCGAACGAATTTGAGGACAAAAAGAAAATTAATAGATCGATTCAATTAGATCATTCTGTATTACTATTTCTGCTAATTTGCTAATCTGCCTGTGCCTTACAAACCTCACGTTTGTAACAAGTTGAGAACAAGTTCTCATGTATAATCCTTTTCTTCTTTTCTGCTCTCCTCCGCCGTTTTCTCTGGTGTACTCCAGGATTCCATTCTAAGTTCTTTACTTTTTAGTATTTTTGTCTTTGATTTGTCTAATGTTTCTCTGTCCTCCGAGCTCTTTATGTATGCAGATGTAATTCTTCTCAAATCCTTTCATATGCTCCTTGATGGAGCAGCTTGTTCTATTTTAAATAAAGATCTAAAATCTATTGCCAAATAGTCCACTCATAATGCGCTGCATCTAAATCCTTCTAAATCATCCTTGCTAATTATCAATTCCTCAACATTATTATCCTGTATTCAATCCTTCTATTGCTCTTAACTTTGTTCCTCGCTGCTCCTCTATTAAGATTCTTGGTGTCTCTTGTGTTGACTCTTCATGGACATTTAAGTCACACATAGCTGTCAAGTGTAGAGCCACTTACGCCCGTCTATATTTTCTTTATCCCCTTCATCCTTTCCTGCTCTCTCTCTTTTAATTACTCGTTATTTCTTTATTTGATTACGCTGATGTCGTCTATATTCCAACTCTTAATCTAACTGCTAAATCGTATATAACGTATCCAAAATTCTTGCCTCCGCTTCTCTTATTGCGTTCATAAATATGACCTCATACATCGTTCCATTAAGTTCCGTGTGCCACTTTCTTCTACACCTCAGTCAAATATTTCAATTCTCTTCCTATATCAATAAAAACTCTCTCTTCTCTCTCTCTCTCTCTCTCTCTCTCTCTCTCTCTCTCTCTCTCTCTCTCTCTCCCCTCCTTTCATTTTTCACTCTTCATTGGGTCACTCACAATTTTAAGCGGGACTAATGTAACGGGTGTGTGTATATGATTATAACTATTGCTTCGCCACTATTGCATTTTTGTCTTAATCCTGGTTTTTTGTTGCTGGTAGGTTTTGTAACAGCAGTTTTGCTGAGCCATTGCAAGCTACTATTGTAGCAAGTATTCTTTCTATTGTATCTTGTATGTCTATTATTCTGTCAATACAGTCTTTTTATAGAGCTTTGTAATAAACTAAAATAATTAAATTAATTATTTCTATATATTACTGTTCTCTAATAGTTGACAGATTCTCTCAGTTCACTCGTATGGTCCGTAACGAAAGAGAAAGCAAAGGAACTATTGAAAATCTCGGAGGAAGAATTTGTCGACAGAATAAATGAGGCGCTGTGGCGAATTTATCCGAAGAGCAGCATCGTCGAGAGCGGGATGCAAGGATTCCACTGGTTGCTTACAAGACTTGCCTTAAAGACTAATACATCCAAGCAAATGCCACCTTCCGTGGAGGCAATTGTCGAGGGATCGCGGGGAGCATTTCCCTTAGGTTTCGGTCATGCCTCGTCTTATGCTCAGTCAGGCGCGGTGTTGATCGGGTAAGAAAACTTTGTCACGGAGAAAATTTTGTCCAACTGTATAATTTGTCTTCAAACTGAAATTTTTATATTGAGATTTTAATTATGTATAGATTATTTTTTTAAATATTCTACGTGTATTTTTAAAGGGATGCTGCACATCGAGTCCATCCTTTGGCAGGTCAAGGTGTGAATCTAGGTTTCGGCGATGTTACAGAGCTGACGAAAATCCTCGCCGAGGCCAACGTGAACGGCAGTCATCTCAATGATATGTACTATTTGCGGACATACGAGACACTGAGGCAACGTCACAATGTACCGATGATGCTCGCCATCGATGGACTTCATCGGTTCTATCAACACACTGCGACACCCATTGTTCTTGGTAGAAGTCTAGGCTTGCAATTAGTAGACGCTTTCCCGCCAATCAAGGTAAAAAGAATATCGCACTGACATATATTTTTTTTAAGAAAGAAGTATTATTTCTTAGTCGGTATTAATCAAAATGAGATTTTTTTTTTTAGAAACTTTTAATGCAACGGGCTGCAGGAAATAGTATGTTTAACAAATCCTTATCATACTGGGATGAGACTAGAATGTACAGAATGTAAATAGTGTAAAGAATGATTAATTTATTCTGTATTATACATATATATCGTCAAAACCAGAAGTGGTAAATAGGGTACGATTAACGCGATTACTACAATGCTTTGAAGCATTTTTTAGTTGGTCAATTTGTAAAATTCTTTCTTCTAATTAGTCCATCAAATGCTTCAAAGCATTTGTAGTAAGACTTTGATCACCGCCATAGTTCCAGATCCGTAATTAGTTTATGAACGCTCCGAGATAATTATATTAAATTTTTTTTAGTTTTAGATATATGGATTTTCTGGCAATCTCCACATGCAACCTTTTTTCCTTTAGAGGAAACATATTTGTGTTTTCTCTAAAACACATTTAAGTTTCTTGTTAACATATTTGTACGCATATACAGGGTTTGCCAAGGATGTGGAAATTCTGTAATAATTTTTGTAAAAAAAGAGAATACCAGAAAACGGTGAAACACATACTCCAATATTTCAAAAAAAAAGGTACCTTTTGCACGAGTGCTGATTAATCATCTTTTCTAAGTGCGCGAGGGTGGAAGAGGTGATGAAAATTTTAAATGGCATTAGGAGTCGTGGAGGCTTATTTGAAAGGCTTTTTGATGGCGATCAAGATGTTGAAAATTTTAAGTCTGTACTAACGATCCAAAATAACAGCTAAAAGTGAAAATTTTCATGCATTTAACATTACTCATGATCGTCTCTCCTCACGCACCTGTGGGTGATGGTTAAGCATATTAAAAAGTGGTTTTTTTGGAACATCAAAACACGTGTTTCGAAACTTTTCAACATCTTTATTTTTATACAAATTTTATACAAATTAGAGTTTCTATACTCTCTTTGAGAAACTATATATTTCTTCTTCTTCTTTTTCTAGTCAGTTTCCAATTTCATTTGTAGAAATCGAATATCACAACTTCCAAGGAAACTATATATTTATATACATACATTCTATGTTGTTGCCTCTATGATTCTTTTGGTAAAACCCCTAGTTGTTTTGTTATATTAATATGGAGATAAACTGTGCCAATAATTGGATTAAATGAAATACAGAAAACGATGTAATTATGTGCAATTGTGTACATTATATATGTAATTATACGTTATTATTTTATTATTCTCATTGTACTTATATATGAAATGCATTTTGTAATATATTCTTTAAGATTTTCAATAAAACTTAAGTGTGTTCCGAATTTCGCATGAAACGCATGAGACTGCACAGAAAGTTGTTTCAAATTAACTATTACACGCTTTGAAAGCGTTTCGAAAGTGCTACGAATTCTCCAGATTGTACTAATTATACTGAAATCTTAATACTCTTCCCAGCGCATTGACTTCTTCTCTTTTGACTTGAGACAGTTGATACGTCTGATGCGTTTATGCAGTATATGCGCTTCATGTGTAATTCAGAACGAATATTCGTGATACTGATCCTTAAATAAATCGGGAATCTTTCTAAAAACTCTTACGAAAAGAAAAACGAATATTATATTATGGCGAAGAGAAAGTCGAAACAAATAACTTGAAGCCTTGAAAGTTATTTATTTTATATTATAATTAGTTTATTTTATCTTAATTAATTACGAGTTTTTTAATTTGAAAATCAATCTTTTCAAAGTCTAATGTTATGTTATTATATTAAATACTTTTAATGAACAATTAAAAATGTGTTATAAAATAATATAATATTATTATTATAATATATATTATATTATTATATATATTGTATAGTATTGTAATATAATAATTTGAAAAATATTTTTAATTCTTAATACAATATTTTTATAATTTGCAATTAATGATATTTGAATGATGTTTCAACATAATAACAAAATTATGAAAAAACTATAGATTATCCTAAATTATATTTAAAAATAATACGATAAATTTGGAGACAATTTGTGACCTTATTATTTATGTTTTGTATTCTTAAATCCCATTCCTAAAAGTTAAACAAAATATATTTATTTGTTCCGTATCTTTATAACTAATCAATGAATCGCAACCGCCCATTTTTAATTAACATTACTAATCCACTACAGTCCACTCAGCCCACAGCTTATATAGAAAACCGTTCCGAATTCACAAGCGCTTCACGAGTGTTATACGTGCATTGAAAAAATGAAATGATTTCGAAACGTTGCGCATCAGTATTGCATTTCACGCGTTTCATTCGTAAGTCGGAACGCACTCCATGTATGAAACGGAATCAAACGGAATGCATCTTATGCACCTCTAGGGTATGGTCAACGCGATTGCAAATGTTTTGAAGCGTTTTTTAATTGGTTGTAAAATTCTTTCTTCTAATTGGTCCATCAAACGCTTCAAATCATTTGTGGCGAGACTTTGGCCATAGCCCGAATAACACGCAGTGACACGTCTCGTCCACGTGCTTGAACTGAAAACCGACAGATTCAAATTGATCAAACTATTTAGCGACCGTTTCTAAAAGTATCGTGTGTTTATAACACACATACAATTGGCACAGAATTGTTGACAAGACTTGTTCTTGTCTATGTAGAATACAAACGAGGTTAGTTTAACCACTTTCTAAAGTTCATACTCCTCACTACTCCTCAGTTTGTCGGATTCGATGCCATGGAACGCTCTCGTATCACGCGAATTTATGAGGATTTTTAATCATCACTTTAATAGGTTAGTGCAATTTTATAATTATATCTTTTACTGGTTATGTAATGTTTCTCAAGTATCTTAAGAGTAAATATATTTTACAATTCGTTGTTTTTTTTTTTCGGTTAAAAGGATCTCTCAACAAAAATGGCAATGCTTACATCCAGAAGGCTGTTAAAAGTCATTGCTATTGGAACAGTCGGACTGGGTACTCTGGCATCTCTTAGAACAAATGAGTATGATATCAGTGCCATTGGTATTGTACGCTTAGGCCGTGCTGCACTGACAGTGCTTGACATAGGCCGTTATTATAAGAGAGAATTATATGATAGTAAATTGGATAAAACATCACCGGAGTACCTGCAGCTGAAATCAAACGCTCACAAGTACGGGGCGCAGAAGCTCCTAGAGCTTTGTTGCGCCAATAAAGGGGTGTACATCAAAGTAGGTCAGCATGTGGGTGCGCTAGACTATCTGTTGCCCCAGGAATATGTTCACACCATGCGCGTACTACATAGTGCAGCACCTCAGTCCTCGTTTAATGACGTACTTACCGTTATTAAGGAGGATTTTAAGAGGTCTCCGTACGAGATATTTCAGAGCATCGACCCGGAACCTCTGGGTACTGCTAGTCTTGCACAGGTGCACAGAGCCGTGCTGAAAAATGGCGATGTGGTGGCTGTGAAGGTACAGCATCGCGCAGTCAAGAGCAACTCTTATGTTGACATTAAGACCATGTCGACTTTGGTGAGCATTACATCACTGATATTTCCGGATTTCAAGTTCAACTGGCTAGTCAAAGAAACAAAGAGGAACATCCCTCGGGAGTTGAACTTTACTCTGGAGGGTGAGAATGCCGAAAAGGTACAGAGGCTTTTCAAGAACTATCACTGGCTAAAAGTGCCTAAAATATACTGGGATTTGTCATCATCTCGCGTGCTCACAATGGAGTTCCTGGAGGGCGGACAGGTGAATGATCTAAAGTACATGCGTGACCATCAGCTGAATCCATACGAGATCACCAGCAAGCTCGGTCGTCTGTATAGCCACATGATCTTCATTGAAGGTTTCGTCCACTCGGATCCACATCCCGGTAACATCCTGGTACGCAATCGCGATTCCCAGGCGGAAATCATTCTGCTGGATCATGGTCTCTACGCCGATCTGTCCGATCAATTCCGCTGGGACTATTCAAAGCTATGGCTGGCGATCCTTGATAGCGATCGGGTAGCTATGAAGAAATACTGTGGTCGTCTCGGCGTTGAAGATTACTATGGTTTGCTGTCAGTTATGGTGTCGGGCAGGACTTGGGAAACAATTATATCAGGTGTGCGTAAAACTCGCTACGACGTCAGCGAAAAGGAGATGTTTCAGCAGAATGTCCCAAACTTGCTGCCGCAGATCAGCAATGTGCTGGACCGTGTCAACCGGCAAATGCTGCTGATTCTTAAAACCAATGATCTCATGCGTAGTATCGAGCATTCGCTGCAAACTCAATCCAGAATGACGGCCATAATGGAAATGTCCAAGTGTTGCGTGCGTTCTGTATATGGCGAGAAGCTTCGACAATGCTCGAGTGCATGGGATAAGTGCTGGGTGTCGTTAGCTGAACGCTGGGCGCTTTTTAAATTATCATTCTACTATATGTACCTAGGCCTGATACACTTCGATCTAAACAACTCGGTCAATTCTCTATGGACAAAGGACTTTTATCCTTTTTAACAAAAGCTTGTCTTTAGTCTATCAATTGGATACGCTTCTTATAAATGTATATATTTAAACTTTTTTTTTTTGTTTAAGATAAGTCTAGATATCTTTTTGTTTACTGATGTAAACAATTCGAATTTTGTACATAGTAACTTATAAAAAATGTAAATTTTACACGATATCTTTTACGGTTTACCTTTTAGTTAGTCATTAAAGTTGGAAAAAGATATAACAAATTTAAATTTTTTGTAATAAATAAATCTTTGTTGAAAGAATCGCGCTGTTTATTATATACATATATAATTAAAATAGAAACAAAGATATTTTAGTTACAAATTAGTTTGTTCTAAGAACTTTGCTTTCTTTGACTAATTGAAGCTGCTCACGATACCGCAAGTATTCCGCTTCTCTATCCTTCAGAAACTGCCTATACTCTTCTGGATCTATTTCACGTACGATCTCAATGCCACATGTACGAGCAATGCCGACAATCATTTGACACATTTGTTCTAAATTCAACAATGCATTGGGTGGATCCTCCAACTTAATTTTGGCGATCTCATATAAATGTTTAAGAGTTATTTTGCCAGCTACTTCATCTACAAAAAAATATTCATGAATCTTTTTTTATTATCTTCTCATGTATTCATGCTATATTATTTTTGCATTTTCTCCATTGAAATATCAAGGGACTACAATTATTTACATTCCAAGGGCAAAACAATAAATTAAGGACCAACACGATTGTCACCTCTCTGATTTTCAGCTGAAGACTAGTTTTTTGATCAAATTTGTAGTTAATTACTCAAAATCTTAGATTTTCTAGAAAAAGTTAAATTTGACTTTTTTTTAGAAAATATATTATAAAACTAGAAATGTTGATAATAGCAATTAATCTTTGCCACAAGGATCAAATCTAATAATGCTCTTTTTCATTTTTAGAGAATACAAGAAAATTGAAGTTTTGACAATTTCGACAGTCAATCTCCAGTGGAACACTAATAAAAAGATAGCAATTGTGACTGAGAATTTAAGTTTATCAAGTTGAAAGGAAGGATTATTACTCGTACCTTTCTTTATTCTTCCTTTCTGTATTCCTGCAGCCTGTTTCAAGTAGTATATTGTCGGTGGTTTATGAATTACTAGATTATATGATCTGTCTGAGTTCACTTTCACGCGACATGGTAGAGGAATGCCTTCCTTGATATTGCCTGTCCTTTTGTTGAAATCTTTGCAGAATTTGTCGATATTGATGTTCCTCTGGAATTAAAATCATCCATCCACATTAAACGCTGTTGAAAGCGAATAGATCTTGCAAATCTAGCATAATTATTGTCAGAAAAGATTAGAATTCAGGAGATGATAATAAATTTCTACAACAAAAGAATTAATAGAGAGAAAGAGTAGAAAGAAATCAAATACATTCTATTGAAGTTCAGCGTGATCCTAACCTGACTGAGCTGGGAACCAAGTGGCGGCGCGGCTGACGCCAATCCTGCGGGAATATCCACACACAGCTTTGACGAATGATCGATTTTCTGGACCAGCTTCTTGCCCGCCTTCCCCATTTTTTTCATTTTTCCCGTTACTTTCAACATCTTCCAATATTTTAATGTATATGCACTATCAAAGAAAATATGTTTACATTCCTATAACCTAGATCACCTAAAGGTCTATTCTTTTTAGCTCAACTTCTTGCATGAGCAAGTTCAAGTTTAGCAAAACGAACAGACCTGTGTAGAAAGTGAAGAAGCCGAGTGTAAAAAGTGCAAGCAACGCGAACAGACTTAATCAAAGATGATTGGTTCTTATCTTTTGGCCCAACCAATCATCGATTGTTACTTTGCCACTCATGTTCTTCCGTATGTTTAACTGCAGCCAATCAGAGCTTGACCTTTTTAGTCCGCCATTTTCAGGCGAATTGGTTTCAATACACCTGCTATGATAGTAAAACTCAGTTTTATGCATATTAAATAATCAATACTCCATTCGTAATTACTTATTATCACTTATTACTTATTTAATTCACTTAATTTATATTAGAACTTGATTATTTACAATCATTTCAAATTTTATGCCAAGCGCGCGAGCCATATGTTTTAAATGTTGTTTTAAAATGGCGGAAAATAAGGTCAGTGCGTTACTTTGCGCAAACTTCTTGCTTTAGTTACGAGCAGATTGAAGCATAGTACATTTGTCTATTTGCATCATGCTATAAAAGTAGCGGATAGTTACAACATCAGTGAGTCTGATTGATATCAAATTTCGAAAAATCCGACAAATAATTAACAATATCAGAGGTCTCGTTATCGCGGAAAATTATCATTGTTTTCTGGATTGATTTCGCACGGGATGACGGGTTGTTGCGTCCCCGGTTGCAATAATTCGAACCGAAAGGGATTTTTGATGAGAAACTTTCCTTCAAATCCTGATCGGAAAAAACAATGGATCGCCAGTATTGGTAGATTGAATTGGACACCCAGTATGCACAGTCGAATATGTGAGGTATGATTTATTTGAATTTTTATTATTATTCTTTGTAGAATGATTAACGAGTCTGTCTATTTATAAACAGATACATTTCACCAAAGACATGTGGGAGAAAGATCGTTGTGATGGCAAACGTAAACTAAAGTATAACGCTGTACCTGTGATTTCTTCTTCTGTGCCACACAACGTATCTGTGCCACAAGATATTCTTATGCCGCAAGATATTTTTGTATCACAAGATGTTTCTGTGCTACAAGATGTTTCTGTGCCACAAGATGTTTCTATGCCACAAGATGTTCCTGTGCCGCAAGATGTTCCTATTTTATCAGAAAATTACAACAAGAACAACAATGTTGTAAACATGCTTATCGCAAGCATGACAAATGAAGGAAATGTTAAAATAAATTATCAATACCAATTACACTCGGACAATATTAAGCAATTAAACGATAAACAACCGGAAGATCTTTTAAGTATGTTGACGAACGTTCAGGAAGAGATAGACTGGAAAAAACAATGCCAGGAATTGAAGCAGCTATTGGCAAAGAGCAAAAGTAAGTGTGAGCAACTTCAAGACACTATGAAAAAACGCGAAGAGTTGTTTAACAAGATAATAAGAAAGAGTTACCTATACAAGATAAGATCAGAGAAACGTTTGAAAAAATTGAGACAAGAAAATCAAACTTACAACAAATTAAGAAGTAGATTAGGAGAAGTCTTCAATGAAGATCAGATTAGGGTTCTCACCAATCCAAAAATGAACTGCCGAGAATGGTCCGATGAGACAGTTAAACGAGCTATTCAGTTAAGACGTGCATGTGGCAGTGTTGGGTACCAACAGATTCTAGAGCAACATATTCCTTTTCCCTGTGAACGAACGCTTCGAAGGAAAATACATAATGTTGAATTAGACAAAGATACCGAACATATTACAACCGAAGAAGCAATTGACTTCCTTGATAACAATGAGGAATTGTATTGAATGGTACAAATTGCTAGCTGCTTTGTCTCTTTCTTAGTTATTTAATATTGTTGGGTTATATATATTTGTTTTTAATCTTTTAAAAACTAAGCTGGATTCAATTTCTAATCCAGTTGATCATGTTAGATAACTCGTTCTAAAGGAAAAGACACTTCTCCATTTTTTCTATGGAGCTGATTGTGGATCTATACAATTATATTGTTGAGAACTAAACTTAGTGTTTATTCTCTCTTACCATTAATTTGAATTACCATTTTAATTTCTTGAAATTAATTTTGCATCTATTAATCGGATAAAATTAATTACATGTTTAAATAAGTTAATTAATTTTAATTATATTAATTACATGTTTGGTAATGGAATCTCAAATTTAGTGTCATTCAGTTCATAACTGGCATTCAGCACAGAAAACAACTTAAATTTCTAAATATACAAACTAATCATAATTAAAGGGTTTTAAGCTTGTATAAAACTATAAATCGAAATTGAGATTGGATTGAAATTTACCCATTTCAGAAGAAAGGAAAACAAATATTAAGTTTAGTAAAATTTGCTTTAATTAGTCAAATTTAATCTCAATCCCAATTTCTAGTCTGATACAGGCTTAAGATTTTTTAGTATGATTAGTTTCTTTATTTAGATCCATAGTTTCTTTATTTAGAAACTAGAATAAACAAAGTAGACAAAGCAATTAGCCAGAGAGAGTTGATCGTGTATCTTGAAATAAGATTAAAATTACAAAAGCCTCTAAATTCACTAGAAAAAAAATTCACTAGAATATTTATTATTGGTCAACATACTTAATACATTTGTAAATTTGACTTGTAATTTTCACTAGTTTTTACTTTGTTTCAAAATACACAATTAACCGATTTTTTCACAGAGCGGTTGAATACGATTAATTAATCTATAAGTAAGAGCTATCGTATTTAATCATTCAGCATATAATATAGCTATTTTATCAACTTGATCGTGTTTATTGTTAATATTTTATTAGATTTTACTAAAATGAAAATTTCAAAAACATCAAATGTCATTTTAGAAGAAATTGATACATTGTTAATAATAATTTTATATTAATATCAAGTATTATTTATTATTTCTAATGATGGTGGTGTATAATGTGAAAAGAATATATTTCTATATTTCTTTTTTATTTAAACTCTACAGATGATGGACGTATACATGTTCCAATTGAGAATCAGAGAATAGTGCAACCATATAATGCATTAGA
>NW_017305408.1:1777518-1784730 GCF_001594115.1 Trachymyrmex septentrionalis | reverse complement strand
TAATAATATATATATATATTATTATTTAAAATTTTCGTTCTAATTCTATTTATTATCTCTTTCTATAATATTATCTAAAAAATACAAACTCCAAAACGATTTTTCTAGATCATTTTTCCTGGAGTGAAAAAGCTGTCTTTTTAATGCTGGAAGAGTACAAAAAAAGGGCTGAACGCTTTAGAAATCCTGAAAACAAGAAAAAGCAACTTTGGCAAGAAATATCTGACGAGATGACAAAATATGGATATAAAGTTAACGCAGATGCAATAAACAAAAAGTTTAGGAATTTGAAGATAAGATATCTGATTATAAAGAATAGCGATAAAAAGAAAACGTCAAGGTCTGGTAGAATGTCTTGGATTTATTTTGACATTATGTCCGAAATTGTTTTTGATGATAGGACAGTAAATCCAAACTTAGCAATGGCATCAGCTGTATTTTTTAATAATGATAATGATAATGATGATAATAATGATAATACTCAGAATGAAATTGAAAAGATTGCTAGATTTGAAAATTCTATTCTTTCTAAGAATTTAAGTGATCGAGAAATCGAAAATGTTTTATCTACTAGTTCAATTATCAGTATATCAAGTATTTTAAAAAAAAATGTACAAAATAAAAAATTTAGAAAGAGAAATAAGCCTATAGATAATTATAGAAAAAGATATATGGAAATAGAAGAAGAACGAATTAAGGAATTAAGAAAGATAAGAGAAGCTATAGAAAAAAATAACATAATACAAAAAGAAAGAGTAGAGATATTAAAACAATACTTATTAATTCAACGAGGAAATCTCAATAACATTTTTTATTATTGCTCTTAATACTTTTTGCACGATAACAATTCGCGATCGAAGTTTTAGTTCCAAAGATCTAATTAAATACAGTAGTGAATCTAAAAAAATTTCCATATTTTGTTAAAAAAAAATATTCTAAAATATTTTAAGTATTTACTTGGGTAATAGAGTTTATCATTACAATGTGTTTTCATGATAGCTAGTCAATTATGAAGGAATTTTGTTTTATAAGAAAAATTTATTTTATTTTTTATAAATCTTGATAAATACATATTTCTTTGAGTATTAAATGATTAGATGTATAATTAAAAATACAAAAAAATTTACATCAACATACAGTTGTTGCAGAAACTGAAAAATATTAGTTTATAAGAATTTTAAAGATTGTTACATTTATTTTTTTATTTTATAACATCTGTAGCTGTTTTTTTTATTTTTCATAAAGCATATAGAATAGTCGCTTAATTTCTAGTAACTACTGTATTTATATTTTGGAAAATGTTTTCTATCTAATTTTTTTTGCTTTATTTTATTTAAAGAAATAAAGCAATTAAATTTTATATTTTATTAAAAAATTATCTAAACATTTATAGTTAACTTTAATGTAATATTGAGATTATATAATTTTTTTCCATTGCAATCTTATATCTCAAAAATTTGCAAATTAATTCATTATCTTGATTTTCAATTTATTAATATTAATAGAAATCTATGATTAATTCTAAAATATGTAATTTATTTGTATTCCAATTTACTTCAAAATTGTATTAAAGAATTCTCTGATTTTCTCTTGAATAAAGATACCTGGAAAAGCTTGAAATTCCCAGAGAATTTACAAAATTTTAAGTACCCTAATATTATGATATATAATATTGTGATATATAATAAATAGTAATTAAAATACAAATGTATTGATTTTCGTGTTAAAGAAAAATTATGACAGCAATTTTTTTTATTTTGTACACGTCTTTAATAGTTTCAATAGAATTTATTATTGTAAAATTTATCTGTTATTAAAAATATAGATAATATTAAATTAAAAATATAGATAATATTAAATCAAAAATATAATATTGAAGCGATTTAGGATATTTTTTTAGAACGAGCATTCATTTACATTTTTTTTTTAATGAAAAATTAATGAATTTACATTTATTTTAATACAATACGATAGAAAACGTCAGAAACGGTCAAATAAATCTTTTGTATCTTTAAATGTCGCGGTCGATTTCGCCATGTTCTTTGACCAATTCGTTAAGAGTCTAAAATTTCGGCGAGACTTGTATATCTGTATATGCCAACTATTCAATGGACGAACAGAATTGGCAACAAGTATACTGAATTCAAGTTTACGAGACGTTTGTTCAGTTTATTCGTAATTGATCGTGATTCGTTTTATATTACTGTCAATTACTGCGACATTTTCTTAAATAAGACAACTATAAAGCTACTTCAAAATGGGGAAACGCCAACATCAAAAGGATAAAATGTGAGTTGCATTATTCTTCATACCACCTTGCAGCCTAACTATGACAAGGTATCGCTTTTGCTTCCGATCATTTGACAAACTTCCAAATTCCTTCAGGTACTTAACGTACACGGAGTGGTCGACGTTGTACGGTGGAAGAAAATCGGGAACGAATCTGGAAACAAGCGAGGAGAAGACGTTCAGGCGGTTGCCATACGATCATTGTTGCTTATCTCTTCAGCCCTTTGAGCACCCTTATTGCGATCTGCATGGCAATGTGTTCGAGCTAGAGGCTATTTTGCAATACATAAAACAGTACAAGCACAATCCCATAACAGGAAAACCACTAGATGCCAAGAGCTTAGTCAAACTAAACTTTTATAAGAATTCCCAAAATGAATATCAGTGCCCTGTTCTTTTCAAATTGTTTACAAAACATTCGCATATTGTTGCTATTAAAACTACAGGAAATGTATTTTCTTATGAGGCGAGTATAGAAAGTATAATGTTTCTATTTTTTATTTCATTTTAGAGGCTATTTTGTTTTTTTTTTAAATCTAATCTAATATATTTGTATATAAAAGAATTATTCTTTCAGGCTGTTGAACAGTTGAATATAAAAACTGGAAATTGGAAAGATTTGATGAACGATCAGTCATTCACTCGCAAGGATATTATCACAATTCAGGATCCAAATAATGCGATGAAATTCAATCTGTCGACTTTCCATCATATTAAAAATTACATAAGAGTGGAAGACGAAGGTAGGCTTCTCATTCAAGATTCAGTTCAATAGAATGAATTTTACAATTAATATATTATAATTAATATATTAATATGTTCTATTTTTGTAAGTTATATATGTATGAATGATATTTTTCAGAGACAGTGAGAGAGAGAAATAATCCAAACGCAAAATTAAAAACTGTATCGGCAGAAACCAAGGAGATCCTGATTGAATTGGAAAGAGACTACAAGCCGGTAAAGAGTAACGAGAAAGATGAGCTCTCTACACAGAAGGCAGACAAATTTAATGCTGTTAGTACATCATTTATAAGAAACTTATATTAGCTACGCTTAGCAGAAAAAACAGCATTGCAACTGTTGTCAAATTCTTTAATATGCTTGGTTTATACATTTAGATCTAGTGAGGAACTTAGGACAAGATTCACAATTACATTAAAAAATTTTATAATAATTACAAAGCTGCTTTTCCTGCTTTTTAATTATTATGTATGTAATTATTATGAATGTAGTTATATCGAATATTGGAGAAGTCATTTTATTATTTATTTGTATATAGGCGCATTATTCCACTGGTGCGGTTGCTGCGGGATTTACTTCAACGATAATGCCGGCAGAGACTACCCATCAAGCAGCTGTGATTGCGGAAGATTTAGTGCGATACGAGAGAGTCAAAAAGAAAGGCATGTTATCGCAATTGAGTTGATCTTTACTCAAACATATATAATTCTTATTCTCACTTATCTGTTTTTTATTCAGGATATGTAAGATTTCTCACGAACTTTGGGGCTTTGAATCTAGAACTTTATTGTGATATGATTCCGAAAACCTGTGAAAACTTCATGAAACACTGCCATAATGGTTATTACGACGGCACAAAGTTTCATAGATCGATACGAAATTTTATGGTAAGTATATTGAGCGCGACGATGAACCTCTTAATTTGAATGTATTTCGAAAATTGTATTTTGCGTGTTTTTTTTCTATTTTTTCTTCTTTTATGCAGATATTTCGTTTTTTCACAGATTCAGGGCGGCGATCCGACCAATACAGGTAACGGTGGCAAATCTATTTGGGGCAAACCGTTCGAGGATGAGTTCAAGTCTAATCTGGTTCATCAAGGTAGAGGTATTCTGTCCATGGCAAACTCAGGGCCAAACACCAACGGATCCCAATTGTAAGATCAAGCAGAAAGATGAAACAAAGGATTTGCATTTTGCAATCCTGTTATTTTATTAATGTATTATTGTCGTTTCAGTTTCATCACATTTCGATCGTGCAGACACCTCGATCGCAAACACACAGTCTTTGGGAAGATCGTAGGAGGTCTGGACACGTTAAATGCGATGGAGAAGGTGGAGGTGGACAATAAGGACCGACCGATAGAGGATATAGTCATACAGGGTGTCCAAGTTTTCGTGGATCCTTTTCAGGAAGCGGATGATCAACTCACCGCGGAACGAGTTGCTGAGGCGGAACGATTGGCTCAAGAAGCGAGTCAGAACAAAAAGGACGACAAAAAGGACAAGAATGACACTCAGAAGGTCTATCGATCGGGTATAGGAAAATATGTGAAATTGGAGCAGGAGAAGTAAGATCTCTGTCGTGAATCGAGATTTGTTAGTTATTTTATTAGTTTTAATTATTTACGCGACGTTTAATCCGATTTTCAGATTGGACAAATGGGACGGGAACGCAGAGCCTTTGACAAAGAAGAAGAAGGTCTCGTCGCAATCATATGGAGATTTCTCTTCTTTCAACTTTTAATAAATTCATTGAAATAATTAGAATATCGAATGTATATAGCACATGTACATAGTCTAGTTTATTTTACGTATAACTTTTCTGGCAATTTGCCGTAAAGCCTCTGGCATATTCAAGTTGTTATCTTTTGAAGAGCCAAAATACGGAAATCAAACATAATTGCTGATGGAAAATGGTAAGGAATTTTGAATATTATGTTACATATATAAATATGCGATTCCTTCGATTGTTAAAAATACAATCCTTAAAAATAAAATTGCAAATTTTTATCACTGAGAGATTGAATAAAGAATATGTATTAATTAAGAACACTCATTTCTTATTGGAAAAATGCGCATATATTTTAATTTTGAGTTGAATTTTGGTTTAGATTTGCATTTAATTTAATTAAGATGTTTCATGCTGGATTACTCGATTAAAATATCTAATACTTTCTATCCAGTAGATTAACTTTAATTTTGGTTTAATAAGTTTAATATTTGATTTAATTTACTCTTTGTCCTTTTATTTAAAGAGGTAAGGATAAAACACACATGTTAATATTTATATGTTAATATTTATGCTAAACTCCATATGTGAAAGTTAACATTCTGTTTTTATTGAGCAAATACATTTTTATAGATTATTTATTTTATTTGATATTAGTGTTATAAACAAAAATTTAAAAAATAATGAAAATCTAAATTTTTTTAATATAAAGATTTTAATTACTAAAAATGATTTATGCAAAGTTTCATTGAGATTCACCAATTAGTTTATAACAAATATTTTGTTTATTTACTGAACAAATTAATGTCTGCATCTCAATGTAACTTTATATAAATATTTTTGAATTCATAAAGTACTATTAAAAAATTAAAACTTTTATCATTATTTTATAATAAAAAATAAACAATTTTTAAAATATTACTTTTTATTGAAATAATTTTTTATTGATCCAGATGGTTAACTCTAATTGTTTTGTGTTACTTTTAAATGCAATTTAAAATAATCTGTAATTTTTTCAAGTAATTCTTAACATATTGCATTTGCCTTACAACTTCCTTAAAACTAAAAAGGATAAAAGAATTAAAAAAGATAAAAAGAACATAATTCTTAGGAGTCGAAGCAAAAAGTAAAACTAAGATTAAAGTTCATTTATATTAGTAAAAACGAGCATAAATCTCATATCTATATATCAATGTAGATTTATAAATTTAACCGAGATTACAGTTAATTTATATTGCATAATTCGTACTTTTTTATATTTCTGAGCAAAAATCTGTGATCATCAGGTATGTTTAGGGGTTCCGTGATACCTAGAGCGGCTACTGGTCCGGTCGAGGACCGGAGCCTCCATGTTTGACGTTTGCGGCGCGCGGGCGTGCGAGTCGGAGTGGAGCGAGTTGTCCAGCGCACGACGGTGACAAGGGCCGTGTTCTCTCGGCGATCGGCACGACCTGTTCGGGTGGGTGGAGGTGGTCGCGGTACTCCGGAGTTTCGTGGGACGGTGATCCCGGCTCGCATCATGGACGATCTAGGTGAGTAAAACTTGGAAAAGCTGGAAAATTCCGGCCAGACGCCGAGTTAACCTCTCATAGGCGCACCTAGCCTGTCATAAGGATGACGCGGGGATGCTGCTACTCGTCGATCCGTGAGAGGATCACGTTGGCAGACGCATCGCCGAGTATCGATGAAACCGGATCTCTTTCGTCAAGTGACACTTAAAAGATGTTTTCATTCGGGCCTGTCAAAGGCGATTACTGGAATCGAGGTTACGTTTTCTTTTCTTTTTTTTTATCGAAGATCTCGGCACTCTTTGAGGTGTATTTGTTTGCGTTCGCCAAGCACGTTGATACCTGTCAGCATTCTGGAGCGCGTTTGGTACCGTTACGCTGTCATCAAGAACATTGACAGTTTGAGATGCATTTCTTTTTACGTCTTTCAGGAATGTTGGAATTTATTGATACAAAGACCTCCTTAAGTGTTTAGTGAAGATATCATTGCTTTGAAACCTGTGTCTTCGAGATTAGAAGACTTATATTGTCGTCTAGCAATGAATATCGCTGTATTTTTTATCACATAATATTTAGAGTCGCAAAAAAAATACAAGAAATCGTTTTAAATTAATTTACAGGAAAGAATGATTTTGCTGAAGTAGATATAGATTTGAAAGTAATTTTATTAAACCATCGAAAAAATTAGTATGTAAGACAGATATGATTAAAAAATAATTTTGTTAAATTATCAAAATAATTATGTAGGACGCTCAAATATAATGAGTGATGCTGCAATAAGTTTTGACATTTTAATAATCAATTTAAATATTCTACATGATTATTTTGATGGCCCAGCAAAATTATTTTTGGATCTATATATTTAGCTAAATTTTTATATACTTTGGCAAAATTATTTTTTCCATGTATAATATAATTAGAAATAATTATATTAAAAGTT
>NW_017305408.1:1772635-1777418 GCF_001594115.1 Trachymyrmex septentrionalis | reverse complement strand
CAATTACATATATTTATAATTTATTTTAAATTATATATAGTATATATCAAAATTATCAATACATTTTTTAACATAACGATATCGGCGAAGATTAATCCTACACTGAGAAAAAAATAGCCTAAATTTAAATAAATATTCATTTGAATACTGCCAAACTAAACATTTACTTATAATAAATAAATATTTACTTAATAAAAAGAAGTGATTGTTAATGTCAAATTAATTTTTGTATCAAATAATCAAATTAATTTTTTTGTACCAAATATATATATTTTTATATTTAATAAATATTTAGTTGATACCATTCAAATAAATATTTATTGAAAAGGATAAATTTTTTCTTAGTGTATTCGTGTACTCTCTGAACGACTCTCTCATACGTTTTGTCAGCAATTCTCTCGACTCGTTTCTAATTTGCTAACATCATCACGAATCCGCATAGAGATCCGTGGATAAAGCATGCTGAATATCCATGAGAATGGGGGAGGAAAGCTGCGAGAAACTGGAGGGGCATGTTCGCGATCGCGACTATTATCTTGTACTCCTATATGGCGAGAAGGCCTCATTGCATCAGTGTTATGCCAGCTGTACATTAGTTTGTCACGCACTCGTTTGGGTACAACGCAGCTCGGTACATTCGTGACGTGAGACGGGACATTTCACTTTACACGCGTTGATTGGAAATGCGAGACGTCAGGCGCTGAAAGGATAATCTCGGGCAAACAGAGAGAAATCCCTTGTGTACGATACGAACTTGACGAATTTAGAGTCATGTGATTTATATAAATTAGGGATGAAATGTATTGTGTTTCGAGTTAAGTGCAAAATAACCACATTGCGCATTTCAATGAGAATATGTGAATGTGAATGATATTTCTGCATTGTTTTACTTTTCTGATCGACGTCTAATGGTTGCGGTTGTTAACATACTAGCGATACGCTATAAAAAAATACGTTATAAAAAAATCCTTCTATACTGCATGTACTTTGTCATTTAAACGCGAGTAAATCCATCATCGGTGTGCAAGAATTTAATTACTATTTCCTGTAGGAAAAATCGGGTTATATATTTAACACTAATATAAAGAAGATATTGTTGTAATTGTAGAGTATTAAAATTATTCCATAATAATTTGCGCCATTTAGCTGCATCGACTCTCATTACCCTACTTTTATTTATATGTTACTTAACATTGACACTAATCCACATATTTTGTAAAGTATACATTATATCTCTTTTCTGCAGTTGAACTTTTGAAACTCAAAGTGAGATAGCTATATGTTTGATATTTGGCGAAAGCGAGAAAAAAGTTCTAGTATAGGAAAAAAAAACAGACCTAATGTTATCCTAATATTGAACTGTTCATTATAAATGATGAAACTTTTTTAATTAAAAACGACTCCTTCAATAAAATGTCCACGTATGTGGCGGAATGATTCTTTCTCGTGAGAGATCAATGTCGTGTAATTCGCAAAATGCGCTAATCTTTAGGGGTCGACGGGGTATTCGCGTTGATAACACGGTAACCCTGATAACGATGGCAATGTCAGCATACGGCGGCTCGATATGCCGTATCTGATCGCCGAGATATATTTTTATTTCTTTTCTTCTTATATTTTTATTGCTCTGGAAATAAATCGATGGGTATAAATTTAATTAACCCTCCGAAGTTGACGTCAAAATCTGTAATATATATAGCTACTGACGTTGGATCTGTAACACCCCCACGGTTTTGCTGAAATATCCAAAGAAACTAAATGCAGATCTGAAAATAATTTTATTTGGAGCATCAAAATAATTATATAGGATATATATATATATATATTTCTATGCACAGAAGCTACTAGATATTATGTTCCACCAGTGTCTCTCTTTCTCTTTCGTAGCGTCTCATCTTTCTATATCTACACTTGTCTTCCCTTCACTATCCATTTCCCTCTCTCTTTCTTCATCTATTTATTTACCTGTCCTTTCTTGTCCGTCTCTCTCTCTCTCTCTCTCTCTCTCTCTCTCTCTCTCTCTCTCTCTCTCTCTCTCTCTCTTCTCATTCTCATTCTCATTCTGCTGCACCTGTCTTTTCCGCAACGATTGTCTTTCCTCTTCGTCCGTCTCACTTTCTACGAAAGTAGAGACAGTGGCCAAGACGAAAGAGGTCGAAAGAGAGCTCTCTCTCGCTCTCTCTCTCTCTCTATATATGACACTGGGCGCGGGTGAGCGCCGGAAATATACCCTCGCGTGGCATCTCGTCTTGCTCTTGTTCGCCGACGTTCACCAAGCCGGCACCGTCACCAAAGAGCCGCACGTCGTCCGTGTTGCTCGTGGCAGTCGCGACAAATTTCCCGTCGTCCCGACGCGCGTTCTCCGCCGCGCGTTAGCGTGTCGGCCTCGTTACTCGGATTTCCGGAGGGAAATCGCGTCGCTGCGCCGAATCGCTCGTTCAGCGGATAATCCATCACGGAGATGCCCCAGTGCAAATTCCGCTGTGGATTTGTATGATCGTGTAGTTACACGGCCGGATGTTCCCTTCTAAAGCTCCCCCAGCTCCGAGAACGAATCTCTTTTTCGTTCTAGCCTTGAAGGCTTCTACTATTGAATGTCATTCAACTGCGTTGTTAATTGGAAAATGCATTTTTCGCGGAAGATTGAGAAACGGTCATGTATTTTCTGAGAATCACAAGTCTTTGAAACGAAAGCCATCATTATTCTTCAACCGTTCTTGGTGAAGTGTGAAAGGGTTAAAGTCACCCTCTACGAAATGTGCAATAATTATAGCTCGAGTAAATCATGTCACTGGCATGCATTATTACGATCTATTGATTTACTTGAAGAGAGAGCTTTACGGGGTGGCCCGAGTGAAATTTCACGTGTTAAAATTAGCCTGTGGTCCACTTGAACTTTACTAACACAGTTAAGGACCAACTTCTTCTGTTGAACCGTCGTGCAAATCATTTCACTCAACACAGTGCTTCGGGACGCTTCATTTCTTCCTTATACTCTTACTTCTAAATCTAGAGTTCGTTGCCCCTCGTGGTTGTAAAGGCCGAGACAGAGAAACAGACATTTCTTCTCACGAAATATCTGCGTGATGGATCACTATATATTGAGGGATCTTGGAAAAAGAAATACATTTTGAATCATATTAATTTACAGAAAGAACGACTTTACCGAAGTATTAAAACATTCAGCTAGATATACAGATTCGAAAATAATTGTGTAGGACATCTCAAGCTGCAATGCTAGAATGTTCGAACTTTTTGCAATATTGCTCATCATATTTGAGATTCCTTAGTTATCTTGATGGTCCAACAAAATTATTTTTAGATCTCTATCTATAAATTTTTTGATATACCAACAAAATCACTCTTTCCTCGATACACATATTTCTTATTTTTTTTCCATCTATTTTTTTACTCATCTATATCGCAAGTTTTTCTGTTTTAAACACATACGTATAATTTATATTATTATTATAAAACATAATAATTATTTTTTTATATGTGAGTAGAAATTTAATAAAATCCCTCGTTGTTAACTTGTAACTTGGACATTTGGGAAAGCTGGTCTTCCATCACGCTAAATTAGCACCAATTCGCCGTCACGCGTCAACGAATATCGTAATTACTTCTCCGGGGTGGAGGAAAGAGGCTTATGTCACTGTTTACGCGACGATCACCACGTGAGTGAACACGTGCACGCGTACGCACGCGCATCCAATTCCTCCTACGCAAGTGTATGCGTGTGCGCGTGAGGATGGCGATGGATCGGACGATGTACGGCAAGGTGGAGCCGGGCGACACTTATCAGCCCTACAGGATCACCATGAAGAAGGGCTCGCCTCCTGGATGTAAGTTTATTCAACGGGGTGTGTCCACCGCATAAACGCGACAATAACGTATGTTAAATGGTGGATCCTCTTTGCGAGAATTAATTGACGCTTTTATAATTGTATATTATTGCTCATTCTTATCAATTCGCGATGCGTCTCTCATCGATCGATTAATTCGACATTAAAGATTCTTTTATTATTTAGCAATAATGTCAGCGTCGAGACGAAAAAAATTTCTGATCGAAAATGGACGAATCAAAATTTTTTGATTAAATTTATTAGAATTCTAGTTGAGATTACCGGAATTCTGATTGATACGATATTTCTGAAATCTACTTTTTATTTTTATCACAATAATTATATCAGAATTTTATCTCAACTAGAATTCTAGTATAGACTTAATCAGAAAATTCATCCATTTTCTATCAGAATTACTATTTAATCCAACCAGATCATTTTTCTCAGTGAAGCGAAGGATTTTAATCGATTTATAGATAAGGCTCTAAGATTTATGTTTTGCTACTGTAAAATGTAATCTAAAGTTGTTTCATTCGTTAATAGTTATTTAGTCACTCTATCGAAAGATGTTTTGACGACTAACACTTATATTTGTAATTAGAGCGGTTACTAAAAATTATCGGTGTTCTTGGAGTTAGTCATAGGTTAACTCTATCGAAAACAGACGACGCTTTTATATTATGTTGGGAATTGTTGGATTCAGAGAATTCCTAATGCTACCGCAATATTTGATTTGAATAAATAAATTATTCCTCTTTGCGAGAATTGACGCTTTTATAATTATATATTATTGCTTATTCTTATTCGCGATGTGTCCCCCATTGATTGATTATTTAGATATCAAAGCAATTCTCGCAAAGAGGAATAATTTATTTATTCAACTCAAATAGTGAAAATGAAACGATACGTCAATTTTCTAATGCAGTATTCTTATAAGT